>NW_017297898.1:293414-397618 GCF_001594075.2 Trachymyrmex cornetzi | reverse complement strand
GCAAGCAACAAATTCGTAAATTGCATATTTCGAGAGCAACAAATTCAGACGACATCCCAGTACCAAATTTAAGCGAGCAACACATCTTTTACTAATAGTTTACTCTTGTTCCGCCAGCACGTTGAGGTTTCTCGTTGTTATTTATACTTTTTTACTATGCAATATATTCAAAATAATGATATTTTGTGAGCAACAAATTAGCAACAAATTGGCAACAAATTCCTACGTTAATTTTGTGTAGGTTGGCTTTGTTATAGGTATATTGTTCCGCTAACTTAATCTTCTTTTAGCGAAACATCATTTTTTAAATAAACCGACAGAGCAACAAATTTTTTTCTTTGGCAACTTTTTAGCAACAAATGAGCAACAAAGAAAAATGTTGGTTAAAATCGATTCCGCTCACTTTGTTCCGCTAACTTATAAGACGTGTACATTTTATTGAATAAGATATCAATTGTTCGAACATTAATTATCCGTACATTGATTCCATCCAACAATCAAATTAAGCAAATAAAATTTTAAATGCATTAAAAATACATACAATTGTCATATTTATTTTGTTTTGATTTAATTTGTTGCTTTAGTTTTCTTTATTTAGAAAGTCTATACAAATAATTCATAAAAGATTTTACTGTATTATTTATTTCTTTATACGCCATATTATAATAACATTTTTTTTATTATGTTTTTTATTCTAACTTAATGTAATATAATCTTTAAAGTCCAAAATTATTGTTATTAAAATCTGTAAATCCTTTATACAAAGTTCACTAATGAATCCTTGTCTTTGCGTTTTTATTAACATAAAATAAGGTCAGATCTCTTTCTTTTAAAACGAGTATCTTCATTACTGAAATTTGTGTAACTAATTTTTTTATTTAATATTAATTCTTGATAAATCTTGAACAGAGAGACTAAAGCTCCCGGGATAGTCAGCTTAAATAATCGTGTCATATTAACGTTACTTGCAACATAACGAGCTCCGTGTTTATAAGCGAGAAAATGAAATCATAATTAAGGTCTGGGATCTATATAGTTCGTCAGCGTATAGCGCCATCGAGAACGACGACGACGAGAAATGGATTGCCTCAATTTGTCCGATTGAAACTATCCCGGCACTATGCTCGGAATTCCTATTAATCCGACGATCCTCTTTCTCTAATCCTTTGTCTGTCTCTGTCTCTCTTTCTCTCTCTCTCTCTCTCTCTCTCTCTCTCTCTCTCTCCCTCTCTTTCTCCTTTCAGTGTGTCTTCTACCACGGTCTTTCTCCTCACGTTTATCCCACCTCTTCGCCAACCGGGAACCAGGTTCGAGCAAGTCCAGTACAACGATATTTCATTCGGGACGCGAAGGCGCGAGAGGCGGCGAGCTGCTTTTTTCTCAACTTTCTTGCGCACGGCCGCTAGTCACGCCGTGTCTACGCGTGTTAATTTTAATAGCCTATCTAACGATCCGCGTGGATCTGATCTCACGGATACGCGAAGGCCGTCGCTAGTGTGGCGATATAAGCCTGCGATAAGAATTTCTTCAATAATTCGTATACATCGCAACAAGAATAACGGGAAAGTCATATTTAATGACCTTGATACTTAAATAAACTCTCGATATTAGAATACTAAAGCTGAAAAAGAAGAGATGATGAAATTTAAGATTTGGTACACTAAAAGAAATACTAAATTTTAACAAATATTTGTTTGAATAGTTCAAGCTAAAAGTAAATATTTACTAAATGTAAACAGGATTGTTACAGAAAATGAATTTAAAAATTCCCTGACTTTTCCAGGTTTTCCAAATGAAAAAATGGAAAATTTTCCATGACTAATATAAAATATGTAAATTTTAACAGCTAGATTCAAGGATTGTAGGAAAGCTATATTATTAAAAACGTAAAAAAAGCTTAGTAGCGCATAGTAAAATTTTGGGTATTCAAATTCAAGCCAACAAAACATAAATTTGAAAAAAGAATGCAATTACGACGAAAAAGAGTGATCAAATAAAAATACTGAATAAAATATAAATTTGAATTATTTTATTAAAATCATTTAAAGTGCGCAAGTTTTGAACTATAAACGTCAGATATAATGTTTAAAAATAGGAATAGGAGTAGTTTAAGGAAACTGTGAGCAAATTTCGAAATTCCAGACTTTTTTACATTTTGCCCTGACTTTTCCCGGTTTTCCGTGACCAATTTCAATTTCCTTGATTTTCCCGGTTTTCCAGGTATGTGGCAACCCTGGTAAACATATATTTATTTACTACAAAAACCATTAATTTGATTCAACTATCATTTATTTACTGTCAGTAAATGTTTACTTATTGTTAGTACAATTCAAAGAAATATCTATTAAGATCACGGTTGCCAGATCCCGAGCACTGTACAGCTGGGGCCCGAAGGTCCGTGCGCTGAAGATTTCATATTTCGACTGGAGGCCGGCCGATTGTTTCATTGAAAAAAAAAAGAGAAAAAAAGGCGCAGGGTTAATTCGTGTTTTGCGACTACTGTTGCAAACTTTCTTTTTATTACTAATATTTGACCAATATAAAGTGTCAACACAATCACACAGAGACCTTTTTATTATTATTACAAAATTACATACAGTGCGAACACAATTACAAACTTTTTTATTATTCGTAAAATAACATAAACTCCGAACGTAATCACAGACTTTCTTATTACTTTCCACGTAATTCAAATATGCAATTAATAAATACTCCACACGAGCGAAAAACTGGAGATTTTTCCCGTCTGCTGAAGAACTGGAGATTGGTCCCAAAAATTGGAGTCTCCAGTCGAAATCTGGAGACCTGGTAACCGTGATTAAGATTTGGTACATTTTTTCAGTGTATAAAAGATAATAAATTAGAAAACTATAAATTACATCAAAATTATATTACATAGAATAATTTGTGTGTTAAATATTTATTCAAACTTGACTATGCTAAAACTGTCTCTGACTTTCACTTTTTATGTCTATCATGCAGTTAACATGTCTCTTCGGATACCAGTACGACACTCATTACCACATGGCAACGACACCGGTTGTGAATTGCGTAGAACAATTTAACGAGAATCTAAAAGAGCACCCGCGGCATCCCGCTGCTCGTCTTCCCGATGAACCTGTTGCTCCTAGCAATTAAAAACGAAACGCAACGTAAAAGGAAAAACCACCGTCGTACGCATTTGGGTAACTGCGATTTTGCAAGATTTCTATTCGTTTCCCTCAGAAGCTTTTCGTTCATCGCGCCGAAAAGAAAAAATGATGGAAAGCCAGGCTTCACAATCAGCGGTTAAACAATTAAATTAATTAAAGTATTGTAAATTAATTTTTAACATGATGTCGATTTATAAACTATTTATGATTTGTTTTCTATTTCTATTATTAACAAATGTCATATCACAAGTATTAACATCAAGACAAAATCTTGTCTTCTGTTAACTTCTTATAAACTTCCTATATTTTTAATTACAAAAATATAGTACGATAAACCAACAGAAGAAAGTATCAATCGCAAATTAAAAAATTATCTTGAGATAGTTTAAATGGATTAAAGCGTTTTATTTATTTATGAATTAGTAATTGTTTCATCGATTTCGAAAAGTTATTTTTCATTGGTAATATTGAATAAGCAACAATATTGGATTTAAATTGGCACGTCACATTTATAACATGTATCTCAACTGAGTAAATAATACTCTCTCTCCATCGCGCAAAAAAAAGGTTCTTTCTCTGCGAGTATGTGAACGATATCGACTAGATATTTTCAGCGACGCAAAAATATAAGCGGATGATTGTTGTGCTTCACACAAAGTGTTTCAGAGTGGTCGTTCAAAGTGAAAGGAGAAGTTTTTCGAGCTGTGTTATTCAATATACCAAACGCAACAATTCAAAGACAATTGTTTTCTTAATCGCCCCGAGAGATTATTTTTCTCAAGAGATTACAATATGTTGATTTCAAAGCATGTACAAACCTCAAAATCATTCCAAAGTTTTCATATTTAACATAAAATATTTTCATAACTAATATATATAAAACTGCCTTTGATGAACTCGAAATCGCTCAGAAAATTTTATATATTACCAATATCAAATATTTTCGTTATTAATTTCAAAATACCGGCTCTTTGACAAACTTCAAATCAAATATTGACAAACATCAAATAAAATATCAATTATGGTATTTTATTATTCAATAGAAAAATATTTTTATAATCAAATTTCAAAATGATTCGCTCAAATTTAAACAAATTTAACATTTGTGTCACTCAGTGTGAATAACATATAGATCAATTCTTGTTAGTGTACATACTTTTATACATGTTTTTACAACTTTTCCGAGAAAATAGATCAATTACAAAACAAGGAGGTTAAAGGACCCGTCATTTATTGTACCGTTTATCTACGTTTCTTTCAGTCCGACTCCCCACAGCGCACGTGAACGCCGTCGCTTTCTCTCTATGTGGGTGCATATGTGCGTGTGTGTGTGTGTACGGTTCGCGATGTGCCGCTGTGTGGCACATCGAGCTACACGTTGCCGGGTATTATCGATCCCCTGGTATATCGCGGACATGCCTCTCCAGACACTATCGCACGCTCTCGCCGTCGCACTCGCGTCCGATCGCTCACCCCTTTCTCTCTTTCTCGCAATAACGTGCGCACCCGCGCGTGTATCACCGTGCGTTTGTGTTTTCGGTGACAGAACCGATTTAATGGTGCTATGTGCGAACACGACTTGTTCGTTATTCGCGTCAGATTGATTATAAGACAAATCAATTTTTTGTTTATATTATAAATAAGGATTTTACAGAAAACAATGCCCCGTGTGTGAATAAATAAGATATACGATATATAAAGTGAATAACAATCTGAAAAAGGAAAAGAAAAAAAATTAATAATCTAAAAATGTGATTTGAGTGATCTCTCTAGGTAGAGGCTTTTGCGTTTGAAAAGAAAAGTTTTATCTTATAGTAAAAAAATATATAATATACATTTTTTATCTCTCTTCCCAAAGTAAATATTTTCAAACTTATTTTCAAATGGAGTTTTTTTCAAGTCTATTAAGCTGGCACAGCCACTTCAGCACAATCAAACGCGACCTATACCACATTTTTTGCTATTTTTTTGCTAATTTTTTGCTCTATTCCCGATTATTTTACTCATTGTTTAAGTCGAAAAATTCCACCAAGAGTGTGGCTGTGCTGGCTCGCGTACAAGAGTAAAGTACCTTAAAGCAATTAATTGCTCAGCTCATTTTGGTATAAAAATGTTTCTAGAATTAATTGCTCTAAGAATATAGCAAATCGGAATCTTTTGCTCACTGTTTAAGTCGAAAAATTTCACCAAGAGTGTGGCTAATTTTTCGACTTAAACAGTGAGCAAAAAATTCCGATTTACGATATTCTTAGAGCAATTAATTCTACAAACATTTTGACACCAAAATGAGCTGAGCAATTAATTGCTTGAAAGTACTTTACTCTTGTTCGCGAACCAGCACAGCCACACTATTGGTCGAATTTTTCGACTTAAACGGTGAGCAAAAAATTCCGATTTGCGATATTCTTAGAGCAATTAATTCTAGAAACATTTTGATACCAAAATGTTGTGCTGAAGTGGCTGTGCCAGCTTAATAGACGTGTTTTTTTTTTTATCTAAAAGAAATGTAAGTTTCTCGTGAAGTAAAATAAACGTATTTGTTAAATGTTGAAAGCCCAAAAAATAGATAAATTTTAATCTCCCGGAAAAATGTATATGATAGTGTAGGCTGAAGTCAGATGTGCATGTAGTCCTACATCATGGATATATATACTTGTCGTATCCTGTATCCAAAGGTAGGTACTAACTGTAAATGCAGCTGACGCCAGCAAGGAATTTCCAACGAGAGGATATCATAAAGAGAGGATGAGAGTGCATCGTGGTTAATCGCAGCAATACAGAGACACGTGGTGGTATTTTATTGAAGAAACTCGCCTTATGATGTCGAGAGAAAACTACTCGCGAAACGACCGCTAATTGCTAACATCTTCGTCGTTAATAATAAAATCCTATTGTTAACAATGAAATGACGCGTGTCCTTGTATATCATCGAGCGCAGTCATAAAAGCGTTATCGCGCCTTCTCTCGGTATTATTATGATCCACGCAATCGTTGTGACGCATATATTCGAGTTAGGCGAGCGTGAAATACGGTATTGGCGCGTACAACTTGACAAGGATATTCGTGATATTTAGTCATGTGTGGTACAGTCAATCGGTGTAATTGAACATGCGGCGCATGATGCTGCGATATTTTCCAATAATAAAATTAATAAACCATATGTGCACGTGAACGTATCATGGACCAACGATAATTAGTTATATCATCAGAAAGTGCACATTACACTCATTTGTTTTTACAATTACCTTCATTGATTTTGTATCCTGCAAAATAATGATCCAGGGATAATTATTTCGAATAGAGAGATAAAAAAAATATAAATAAATCATAAAATTAGGTCAAAATGTGGTTGATATTAAAAACAAAATTCAAATAAGAGGCAATAAACCACTACGCCGGTTGTCCGAGGCGAAAATAATATATTATAAAAAGAATACAAAAAAAAAACGTTTTGGTCTTAAATTAGACTTCGGTTCAAGTAAGGCGAGATACACACGCAAGTAAAATTAAATAATAAAAATTATAAAGCCGCTATTAAATACAATTCATTCTAATGTGTTTCGAACCAACACTAGTTTAGATCGTGCTGTTAGCAGTTCATCTATGTACAAAATTAATTCTTCGGTAACTAATATTCCACGTCTATATCAGAAGACTTTCGAAAAGCCTTCGAACAGCACGATCTAAACTAGTGTTGGTTCGAAACACATTAAAATGAATTGTATTTAATAGCGGCTTTATAATTTTTATTATTTAATTTTACTTGCGTGTGTATTTTGCCTTACTTGAGCTGAAGATGGTCTAATTTAAGACTGAAATGTCTTTTTTTGTATTCTTTTTATAATATATTATTTTCGCCTCGGACAAGCGGCGTAATGGTTTATTGCCTCTTATTTGAATTTTTTTATAAATAAATCATAATCGATTTGTGTTCGGATTATTTTCTGTCATCCAGAATTTTCTTTCAGAATCATTTTTTTTAGAACGAAAGAATTTTAATGAATCAAATGTCTATCTAGTAATTACTAGAGAATTCCGAATAAATCATTATTAAGGCCCAGTTCCACAATTCACGGTTAATTCTTAACCGAGGTTCAACTTGTTTCTCATCTCTTTTCAATTCTAGAATTGGGAAGAGACAATGAATAAGTTGAACCTCAGTTAAGAGTCAATCGTGAGTTGTGGAACTGGACAACCTAAGAGATATAAAGTATATATCTCTTGTATATTATATTTTCCCGCGAGATTAAAATTTATCTATTTTTTTGGCTTTCAACATTTAACAAATACGTTCATTTTACTTCATGGGGCTTACATTTCTTTTATATAAAAAGAAACTTCATTTGAAAATGAATTTGAAAATGAATTTGAAAATTTGTTTATTTTGGGAAGAGAGATAAAAAAATGTATATTAGAGATATAAATTATATCTTTTGTATATGAAATATGTACTTAATTTCATGCAGCGATATATGAAAAAATTTGTATTTGCATATCAGAAATATGATAAAATCTTAGCTACCAAAGAACGCTTGGGTTGCAAAACACTCGAATGCGAATTAGAAGCTTAAATAAATGGACATCGCGGGCGTACTCGTTCACAAGTAACATTATCACCGTCACAAACAAGCAAGAGAAGCGTGTGAGCGATCGTAAAACTAAAAACTGGTGTTCCACCCGCGGGAAAGGCTGCCGCCAACGTAGCGTGCAAGTTTACGACCACGCTTCTTCTTCCCACAAAGCACCTCACAAGTGAGAGCAATGGATAAAGGCCTGACGAGAAATACAAGCGGAACAATTTCGCTCCGAATTTCTGTCAAATTACCGAAAGCATTTCTTCGAAAAAAGTACATCACAGGGTTTTATTCTCCAGTGAACATCGAGACCATTTCTTCATCAAACAAACATAAAAAGGAACCGCCGCTCTTCATTAAAGCATTAAGTTTGTCAAAGATTGAGTTCATTAAACTGATTCATATTTTCATCCAAGTTTTAAGTGCCTCCAAAACATCGAGCTTCTTGTCAACTGATATGATATTTATGCAAATTATTATACAACTTCTGCTAATGCAATAAATATTTCTCGATAGAATTTTCGATCGACTTTTCCTTTCCGCGATTGATATTACAATGTTGCAGGAAGTGATGTTCTATTGAATCAAAAATTAATTAGAATTGATTAATACGAAACATTGCAAGAACTGATTGAATACTTTTGAAAAACATTTTTCTATCACATTTGTTCATTAATCAATATTAAATACACAACAAATTATACATTTTTTCACAGATTTCTAGATAAAAAAATAATTATTCGATCTTCCCTTTTCCTGTGTTTTTGCTACATCATCGAAAATATCATAATTTCAATCTTTGAGATTCTTGGAAATTGATTTTTTAATTTTCTTAATCCACATAGTAAATAAATGTATAAATAGATTCTGAAGAAAATTATAACGATAAAGTATCAAAATGTGCGATTATAATTATAATAATTAAAGGTACAACACAAACATTCTCAACGTCCAGAAATATAAAGAAAAGAAATTAGCAATAAATGCTGTAACTAACAGGTCAACATTGCAAAGTACTTTTCCAAAGTAAAATCTGTTTAACGTTAATCGAGAAACAAAGTTTCCTCGTTCATTTATATCGTAGCTCGTAGCAGCAGGAACTTGTCGCGAAGCAATAAGTCTACATTATACTCAATCGATATCGCCGAGACGCAAACTTCCCTTTCGCGAGATTTCGAAAAAGTAAAAAACGAAACTCGCCCGTAGTAAACGTTCTTGTCAAGAGCCGGGCGCGCGATACGACGCGATGCGATGCGATGCGATGCGATGCGATGCGATGCGAGGCGATGCGAGGCGCTTTATTGATTCATCCCGTTCCGTGCCCGTCTGTTGCCGCGATGTCGGTTTATCCCATCGTCGACGTATTTGCGGCGTAGGCATCTCGTGATTTGCGTTTTACGGTTTAATCGGTATCCGCTGGCGAAGCTCGGCAGCGCTTGTCTCTATCTCTCGGTCGTTCTCTGCCCCACTGGCGCGCGTAGCAAGAATTTCGGTAAGACTGCGCTTACATGTTAAATTGCTCGATCGCTCGATTATCGATTAACACAAATGAACAAAAAAACGTCGTGTTATATTCCGTTATTGTTCCGTGTATTATTCTGTGTTGTGTGAGTTTTCGTTGTTCGACGCTAATATCGTTTGACACGTTAATGCTTCACGAAGTTATCGTAAATCCCACCGGATAGGTGGGATTTACTCTTCACGGTGGCTACGCCCTTGGTTCGAGTCCTTCGCACGCGCGCGAATAACGCACGCTCGGTAACGTATTTATAGGGAGGAATCGCCGATAATTGAAAAACAGTGCGCGAGGCGCGCGATCGCAAATTGCTTTCATCTTTTATCGGACAGAATGGCGTGCCGCGCGCGTTTCCGCTTTCGATCCGGCGATCTCGCTTCCCGTGAAATGGAAACCTATTTTTTACGCGTATCTCCGATGACACCTCGTTTTACTGGCGTGATAGCGAATTTGTGATTCGTGTAAATTCTATGGTCTTTACACGACTCCACGAATCTGTACGAGAACGGAAACCTTGATGTTAATACTGGGAAGAAAATTATCTCTTCGAGTCTTCTGTAGCGCGCGAGATACGATATAATATTACGATAAGATTACTATTTCTACGGAAATATTTAAACAAGCACGTTACGTGAAAATATATTGAAATAATAAAAATTGTCGTTTAATTCTCTCTTTATATGAGATAGATAGTCAGCTCTTCATCAAAATGAATTGTATCTCGCTGCATTCCATTTTTTGTAATTTATGCCATTTCCTTAAACATAATATTTGTCGTTCTATCTCCGCTTGCGTATTTTTATTCGAATATATGTTCGTGACAGTTCTATGGGCTTTATGTAAAAAAACCGGGGGGAAAAAAAACGCAATAAATAAATTTCACTGTACGCAATGCGTTATTAATGATTAAAGGAAGAAAAAATTTTTGTCGTAAATTTCACAATTGAGATTATTCCATTGTAAAGCGTATTTCATGCAATGTTTTTTTTTTTAAATATTTATTCCTACTTTTTATGATCATTCGCAATTTATATCGAATCCTTGGCGGAACAAATGTTTTTAAGTGCTAACATTTTCAACTATACATTTTTCAACTTTCACAGTTCAGTATAAATTTAATAAATTACATTTTGATATTTGGATTATTGAATCTTTGAACTCTCTCGATAATGTGACAAGAGAATTTTAAGTTAAATAATAAACTGAATCATCACAACTTACATTGTTTTACGCGTAAACACCAATTTCCTAAATAACAAATCTTCAATAAAACGAACGCAAATATTTCGTGCCTCCTGGTTATTATGAGATTCAAATACACTTCGTTATAAAACGAGATAGGATGAGTTGGATGAAATTGCCGCGTTCTTTTCATGCGCAAGTTACGAACAAAAATATTCCCTACCGTATAAATATTTGCACGAGATATACGTAAACGAGATATACACTCCGATGAAATCGCACGGCGTGCTAAAAGGCTACCGCCGACAGTGTGCGAAAGGAAGAAACTCGGAGAAAGGAAGGGAAAGGAACGAAAAAGAGGGTCGAGATTCAGCCTCAAATCGAAGGAGAGAGAGAGAGAGAGAGAAGACCGTCTCTCGGTCTCTCTCCACTTTTGGATTCCACTTAAAGTGGATCCACGCCGTATCGGCGCAATCGTTCGACAAAGGAGCGATTTCCCGCGGGGGGGAGGGGAAATCCACCCTCGATCAATGCACCCGTCACAGTATAACTCGCGCGCGCGAACGAGTTTCGTTAGAAACGGGTCGCGGGTCGCGGATGATACGGCTCTGTGCAACGAGGTCACGACTAAACATACACGATTAAACGTACACGTGTGTGCGTTCGCCTCGCCGCACGCCGGGTGGGTACCGTAACGAACGTCCGTTATCTCGCTGGAATTTCGGTGGAGCAACGGCACGCCGAAGTTTCATCGATCGACAATGAATCGATTCTCCAGACAAGCTCGGAGTTCCGAGTAACTTTGGCACGTCGTAAAACTGCAAAATCGTGCGAAATACGGTATGGAACTATGAAACTCGAAGTCATTCTTCCACTGGTTTATTACTTTCCGCCTGTAATTTCATTTCTCTTTTTAATTTAGTTTCATCCGGTATCTTCGATATCCCCCCCCCCCTCCTCTCTCTCTCTCTCTCTCTCAGAAATATTGAAAATCTTATGAAGGAGATCCTTTCTGTATAAGATTATATTCTTCGTATTAATATCGCAACCTATCGACGTAAATTGACGCAAATTCGATAGATCACGACGGAGGAAACCAAGCGTTCCTCGCGGCAAATATGGCACGGACAACCTACGTCACCGCATACACTTTGCAGATCGATCGCACTACACTCGGCTTGGTGCGGCATGTGCTTTATATTTGTAGCCTCATGTAGAACTGTGCCGTAATACGAGTATCCATACTCGAAAATCATGTCTCTCAGACTAAAGAACAAGTGATTACATCGTTATATATGTATAAATATTATACCTGCCGAGATTATATAACTGAAAGTCGAGATGCAAAAAGTAGAAGTAAAACGTATCCTCTTCGTACTTGTTCGTTCACTGAATAAAATTCAAACATAATACACATATATTTTTAGCGAAGCATCAATTATTTTTATCAAGGATCTATCTAACTTCTACAAATACGATTAAATCTCGTTATTTATACGTTCGGGTCAGTTCCAGGCGTCCTCCTTCGCCAAATTAGCATTTGGAAAAATCAGACCCAGCATTAAAGATGCCAGCGAATAAATAGTGCGCGCGATAATTGACATAGACGATGGGCAATGGGAGCGCGATTTTTATTAAACGTTCAAGCGGAAAAGCGCTTTTTATCGGCGCTAGAAACAGGAAAGACTGGCAAGTGTCCAAGGGTCCCTCGCGCGCGCGAACGAAGGCACTTTAATTTGTTAATGCACGTCTTCATTGGGTATTTCCTGGTCCGGAGAATTCCGTGATTCAATTTAATTAGGGTACCGTGGAGAGAAGGATCGTTATCTCGTCGACCGCCTCGTCAGGCGCCACGACAACGTCGAGGCGAGTCCTCTCTCTTTCTCTCCGCGCGCTTTCAACGCTCCTCTTCCCTCGAACGAGTATTCGTCGATAATTCTTCGCGTTAACGACTTCCAACAATAATGGCTCTTAACCCGCGAAGTGATCGTTGCGAAATACCGGAATACACAGAATATAATGAAAATGTGAGAAGCGTTTCATAAATACGTTCGGCAAATCGAAAAAAAAAAAAGCTTCGCTTTGATTTCGTATATAACACAAAATTGTACAGAAGTGACTCTCTCATTCGCAAGTTTCATTATTTTTCATTTTGATAGATTACTTCCTTTTACGTAATAAAAGATATGATCATCAATCTTTTAACTGCGAACAAGACACACGTATGTATAATATATACGTGTATCTTGCAAAAATTCCAACGTTTGCAACAAAAGCGAATAAAATTTTAAATGAGTAATCAATTAGGCTTCTCGCTTGTAATTTGATATTCATTATTTCATGCTAATTAAAAGTAATAAACTTGGCAATATGTCAATCATAATGCATTTATCTTGTCGTTATTAATTCTAAATTTATTAAGTACCAAAACACGTAATTACAAATTTCAACAATTCGACTTAAAGGTTTCTGGATATAGATGGTACTAAAATTACATAAACAGTACCTTGAAATACGGATATAATAAAAAAAAACTAATTAATCGAACAAACTAATCTATCAATAATACATCTACCTGCTATCGATTAGCTGCCGAAAAACTCAAATAAAGAAAAACCTAAATGGGATGTTAAAAAAAATAATAGAAACAATATAGATTTAGCACAAATTAACGAATTTCTGTTTGCATATTTGATAAATATAAATTGTCAAAGGGAATCAATATTCGGATAATTAGTATTCCGATATATTTTTTACGCGTATAATGAAAAATCTCAATTATTTTCATTATTATCATATAAACATCTTTAGATTAGAGGTTAAAATAGTGTTCACATAAACTCGACCTACTTTGTCTAACATTAACACCGCGCGCATCCCGTTCGCGGCGGTCGATCATCCTCTTGCCGGTGCAAAAGCAATTACTCCAATTGACGCGTTGACCGGCGATTATCATTAACAAATGGTTTTCTTGCTTCTGCAATACAAAAAAATCTATTATTTTGCAATAAATAATTAATTTATCGCGTAATTATCGGCATAAACATCGACAAATGCGTGTCACAAACGGTGGCTATTATCAATATTTTATCGCAGTATAAATTATGCGTTAAACGATGTACATTTGATACCTGAATGAAGCACAAATAAATTAAAAGATTCGATTATAAACGGGAGGGATAAGAAGAAGAATCGAAAAGAGCTTCATGGAGAATCGTGACCGCGTTTAAACTATCGATTTATTCGTGGACAAGGCTAACAACGAGTTAACGGCTTGCTCAACGAAAGCGGCTTATTTTTAGTCACTCTACGCCACCACTGTCTCAAAAACTTGTTTCAATCCTTGGTGAATGGATGTACTACTGATCTACTAATTCCTACAATCATCGTTTTTCTACTACGCATTGTGAAAATGTATGTTCTAATAAAAAAAAAGGTATAAAGAAAAAGAGAATAGTAAGATGAGATTACTCGTGCATCTTTTATAATAACAATGTTTAAAATAAACATTGACAAGTATTCTTTTTTTGTATTAAATCGTTAATACGGATGGCTGTCATAATAGATATAAATAGGTATTTATTTATTACGTTATTTATTATGTGCTTTAGAATTGCATTCTCTAAAGCGCCGAAACCAAGCACACAATGTCATATACAGTGTACACAAAAAGCATACAATATCATGTACAGAGTATATAAAAAGTATTCACAAAGAAAATTTTTATTAAAAAAAGCCTTATTTGCAAAAAATAAACATTAATTAGCAATTGTATACAATGAGTACATTCTGTTCTAATATAAACAAAAAAGCTTCGCGTGTTCTTAGCTTTAGAAGATACATTTTTCGACTGTATGGACCCCCCTTTTTATACATACAAATAATGTATATGTAATTTTTCATTTTTGCTTATTTTTAAGAAAATATATTTCAGTTATTACACATCTTTTTAAGTAAAATAATTTTGAGGAATATATAGTCTATTTTATTTTTTAGTATTAATAAATTGTTAATTAATGTTTGCTTTTTAAAAATAAAGTTTTGCGAAAGATATTTCCAATATACGAATACTTTTTGTACTCATTATATTTGCATGAAAAACTGTTAAGCCGAAGTACTATAAATACAACAAAAGGGAAAAAAACAAGAAATTGAAATAAAAATAAAATGATAATAGTAGTATAAATTCGAGACAAAAATTGCTCTAAGAATAAGCGGATTCGTACCTTTTTTCGTCAGACTTGAGACGTTTCGACATTCACTAAATTCATTTGTCTTTGAAGCACAATATTACAAAAGCTCCTTGTTAATCACAGTTAATGATGCTCGCGTGCTGCACGAGGCATGTCTCATCGTGTTACGCTCAATGCGTTATAGATAGTGCAGTATCGTTCGCGACACATCTCGTATTATTATCGCGCTTATGCCATATCCTCATCCTCTTGTTTCTCCTTTCCCATGTATCACCGACAATCACCTGCATTCCTGAATAAATTTTCCGAGAAGATGAACAAACATCAATCTTCCAATATGCAAACTGCGCGATGATTTCACTTTCATCGAGAGGAACGCGGAGGAACGTGATATTTGCGTGCGTGACAACGATCGCTGATTGGTATTACGATATAACAGCTGTGAGTGTCAATGATACGCATCGCGAATGAATCGCGGGCAATGCCTTTACAATGAATTATATGAAGGCAAATTTTACAGAACTTAAGACGAATTTAATAAAAAAAAAAAAAAAAAACGTACTGGCCTTTGTTTTGCAATAAGGACTGGCTAATTATCACTAACTAATTATCACATCGTCCATAACTACGTTACGTCTTTAACTCGTTAGTTACGTGTTAACCCGCCGAGATGTGTCTCGCCCGTTCGATACACGAGCTACCGATGCAAAGTGCGTCCTTGCTTACTAATTGTAATGTAATTATGGCGCGCGCGCACATATAAAAAGCTTCGCAACGTTACGGTCTATATTTGTCCTTTCGAGCAACCGCGCTCCTCTTAACAATACGTTCTATGTTCAAGCATCGTTTCCTAGATTTAGTAGAAATCAGATCGTATCGGCTCTATTATGAATTACATAAAGATGCTTTCTGCGTTATATTCTTCTTCCATTCTGCGAAATGACTTGCAATATGTCTTCGATATAATAATCGCAAAGACGATAGATTATCGATTATTTTAAAAATCTTACACGGAGAGAATTTTTTCTTAGAATTTACCCTGAAAATATGACAGTCGTGGGACAACATTGTATTTCGAAGAATTTTAATATAAATCTCTCTCATTCATTAATAAAACTACAATAAAGTATAAAATAAGTTTGATCAATTTTACTAAAGTGCATGGTAAAAATCTTTAAAAATATTGTATTGTACCACAATCACCATATTTTCAGGGTAAATTTTAAAAGAAAATTCTCTCCGTGTACTTAATTTCTGACAAACTTTTTATGCACCAAAAAAATTATTCAATTGTCCAAATTAATTTAGTTTGTCTTTCGATAAAAAATATAGGTACGTAATTAAATCAAATATAATATTATATTTGACTCAAATGCATTCTCCAAAAAAAATACAGAGAGACAAACTAAATTTAATTTGGTCAAATAAACAATTTTTTTCTTAGTGTGAAATGTTTTTTTACGGTAATTCACTAAAAACGCGATCATTTTTATATTATAGAAATAAAATCAATTCGCTTCTTTGTTGATATCTTGTACGTTCATCCAAGTAAAAGCAGTTTTGCTAGAAAAAAATATAGTATGGCAATAAACGTGTGTACGATGTGATACGTGATACTTTAATAATCTTGTTTCGCGCAGTATCAGATTCGTACAATTTTATCCCTGATCTGTAAACACTGTAGAGATAAGTGGTTACAGGTGGTTTTCTTCATTTTCTGTGCTCTCTCTCTCTCTCTCTCTCTCTCTCTCTCCCGTCCTCTCCCCCTCTCTCTCTCTTTCTGTTTAAAATCCCCATTAACGTCCTATTCATTATAGCTCTTGTTTATGACGTTTTATTGTCGGTAAATACTAGATATATCAGAGAATCTTATGTGTCGTAACGCGTCATCATAATACGTTAAACGCAATGGTTGCATGTTGCAAAGTCTGTTAACTCTCTAGGCAATTTAACTAGACAATGTAATTATCTTAAAATGAAAATGAGAGTTTGTAAAGTTGTAACATAATAAAAAATTAAAACAGGCAATATAATATAGAAGCAAGCAGCATGAAATAAAAAATTCTAAATTTTCACTTTTTAGTATTTAAAATAAAATATATTCTTTATCTAAAATATCCTATTTAGAATATGCAAAATAATTATGACACTGAATTAGATATTAAAAATTGGTACTTTATCGTTTATATCTTTACATAGATTTTAGAAGGCTAACTATTTATAATAGAATTAATAAACTTAAGAACACAAAGATTCCTTTCCGATATTTTTTAACGACATTATCAATCTGATAACGCGATATATATTCCTTTACAGCAAAGGAAAAATAAGATGGTTCCTCTTGAAAAAGAAGTCGTCGACGTAGGATATTTTCTTTAAAGAGTCTCGTTTTTATACTATGAACGCCGACTTCTCTTCCCTATTGTGTTGTATATGGCGCGGCGTTGGTATTTGCTCTGTAATCTGACCCTCTACCTCGACAATCGATACGCGAACGATTTCGATAAGATAATAGCCACGATCTGGCTGGAGATGGGGCTGTTGATATTACCTTCGTAATTGACTCACAAACGACATTCAAAGTCTACTCACGAGCACTTGATCGAACAATTAAGCCTTCAGCAATAATAAGGAATATTGAAATTGCGATGCATCGCTATTCATCGTGCACAATAAAGTCTGTAACCGCGAGTTTTGTTCCTGTATTTCAAGTCACTAATGAACTAACGATAAGTAAAGATGCATCTGTTAACAATTATTATTTATAATCATAAAAAAATTGATTACATAATCAGAGAGCAAAAGAAAATGCCTTTATGAATAATAAAGTTTGTAGACGTAAATAATAATTGATCATTAATAACAAAGTACAATAATAGATTACATTTTTATTTTATAATATATTTTTCATTTTTTACCCTACAAGGCCGCGTATAAATCATAAACAAGAGGATCGACTTTGTAATTTGACTTGTAAATGTATCTTAAGAATAAACAAATTTAATATTATATACTGAAAAACATTCCTATTTATCGATGCAAACTTGTAAAAAAATAGTAATACAGATGATAATAAAATGTAAGTATTTAAAAAATAATAATATTAAAGTATTGATAGGTATTCGGCGTATATATAGTCCTGATAGTCTATATATTAGTCTATATATTAGTCTACAGTCGTCAACATAACCAAGATATCTATCTCTCGTTTTTATCACGTAAAAATAGTTGTCAAATGCTCTTCTCATACAGAATTACTTTATTTTATATGAGGTCTGTTTTCTGTGGTCGAATTAATGTACATTTTTTGTAATTTATAATGAAATAAGTTTGATATTTGGTTAAAAACAAGAGAGTTTTAATGGAGTCTAAGAATAAAAAACAGACTTCTAATATGTAAGAAGATTAGTGATGTTTTGTCTAATACTTCAACTGTCTGACCTTACTTTGTTTTTCCGCTTGATATCGCTCACAAACCGAATAATTCAAGTAACTCTAAATAGTTAAAAGTGTATCAACAATAAACAAGTCAGAGAATCACAACAAATTGTCATATGACTTATAAGGATAATATACATCTAAGTTCTAAATCATCGAGAAGAAATTATCCATAGGATCGCCAGCAGCAGTTACAACGAAACCAACGCTTAGCCAATACTACGACTGTCAACTGATAGCAAAGCCTTTGCAAAGGTTCTGTCAGTCATCACTGGCAAATGACTACTAGCTAAAATGACTGGACCAGTACCATCTGCCCAGTACTGGGTCCAAGTTCTCATCCAATAACTTAGCCAGTACTGGGCTAGTAGTTTGCCAATATCTTAATTATGGCAGTCAATACTGGCCCAATACTGGGCCAATTGTAAAATCTTATATGGGTAATATCAAGTGCAGTGAATTTGAATCTAACACAGATCAGATTTATCATGTCACGTGCTCTACTTTAATTTCTGATTGGACGAGGTTATGATATTTTTGAGTCAATCGACGTGGGTTAGGTTCATCATTCAAACGTACTGCATTTAAAAACACTATAAGTAAACAAATAAATATAAAACAATTAAATATAAAAGTAGTTTCAACAAATTATTCAATTTTATTTTTATACCAATATTATGTTGTCTAATATAATAACTAATTTTCATTTTTATCTAAAGAATTTTTGTCATTTTAATCATGTACTGTTTCGAGCATTTAAAAAATCATGCTGAAAGTTATGATGCAATATATATGTCATACCCAACTCAATAACAAAATCGTAAAACCATCTTCTTCAGCTCACTTCAATTTTCCCTCTTGTTTCATGTAATTTCTAAACGAGATGGTTTCTCGAATAATTCGCTCCTGGCTGCACCGAGAAATCGGTCGCGCGCGCGCGCGTGTCGATGCACCGACAGTGTTGGTGACGATAATGGTAGCGGTGGTGATGGTAGCGCGCCACTTTAGGGTCAACGCATTGCCAAGGTGGCGGCCATGTGGCACGCTCGGGCGCATGGCGGAGCGCCTGCGTGCACTCGGCCCAGCTCGAGGTATGCTCCCTCGTCCCGAGCACGCCTGCATACGTGTGCATGCACACGAGCGTGGATCCCGGCCGTGTACACGCGTGGGCGTACCGTCGGCTAATCGCGGCGATTCCCAGCCATGAGGGAAAACGAGACCGGAAAGCGCGCTTAACACTTTGACTGCCACGTCACACTTATCGCGGATAACGCCTCTATTTTCTTGGGAGTTGTAACATCTGCATACCGGGGGATGACAACTTTGTTCTCCAATTAATTCGCTGTCGTATTTATTATTTATACATGTGCCATGCGAATTAAACGAGAAGTTTTCATTATTTCTATGATTTATGCAAAAAAAATGTAATTTATTTGTTATAAAATGTAACTATTAAGAGAAATAATCGCATCACATAAAGTTATAACGATTTTTGCATCTGATTATTCTCAAAAAAAATGTATGCCTCGTTTTATACATAAAAATACATCAAATATGAAAAATAACGGAAATTATTTACTAGTAAAGGAAGATGTTAAAAAAGGGCCGAAAAATGTAGAAGTAAAAGAAATAGTATATTTTTTTTTTACAAATGATTTTGTCGCTTCCTAGAGAGATACAATAATAAAGTTATTCAAAAGTTCGTGGCGTTTGGGGAATACCTCGAGAATTGAGCGAAAACATTAAAATTTAGATAAATATATCATGTTGGTGCTCAATTTTCAGGATGTTTCCTAAATGCTACGAACTTTTTAATTATTTTATCGTATCCAGAAAAGTAAAATCTACAAAAAAACACTATTTTTTTAATTACACCTTTTTGGGCAAAAATCAACCCTTTTTTAAAATCCTATATGTTCGAAAAAAATTCAAAAGTATTACTATATGATTTAATTTGACACTACATAGCGTCAAATTTATCCATTGTTTTAGTATAAAATAACGTATAAAAAACGGTATTGAGTAGGAACAGTGGCAACTCAAATTAGTAGATTAAATTTGGCACTATAGATGTAACGGTGTATTTTAGCTCCTAATAGATCTTATTGTCCTTAAATCTAATGTACAAGATTAACATGAAATAAAAAAACATAAAATTAAATCTGTATCAAATTAAGTCATATATTTAGTATCTGCGACAATAAAGTTTCCCGAAAATATTAAAGATATTAAGTACATGTTAATTTTCGTAAGTAACGCGATAACTCTGGGACTGAAATAATTCTGTGCAAAATTGACGGTGTCTTTGAGAGAGCGGTGTCGCATGACAACGAAGAGAACAGCTTAAGACATGCGAACCGCGTTAACCTCATTACCGTGCCCCATAGACGGTATAATGATTCGTACAGAGGTGTACGAAAGCGGAAGAAAAGGCGGGAAGGTGCAACGGAGCTTCCGCGTGAAAGAATTTGAGCTACAGCCGAGCAGCCCGCCGGCTGTGTTGAAACTGCATGTTTGCATTTGCATTTACACCGGCTTGTCTAAATCATCGGAGCGGATGGCGGCCGATAAAAGGATCAAAAGACCAGAGGGGCGGCGGAATCGTGTGAAAGGCAAAGCCCTTTTTGTTTATAAGCCACAAGCATAAGCTAGAGGATCTGATGAATCGCCCTTTACTGCGAATGACCGATCGATTATTTTTTAATCGGAGATTTATATACTTATCGCGGTTAAAACCGGTCTCGGAATTATTCATTCGTACGTTTAATCGAATTCACTTTTTATTTCCTCACTTTTTATTAAATATCAAACTAACACCAATATTTTACCTTTATATTATTGATACCGATAAATTCTACAACTCTTTAATCGAATAATCGATTAGATATAATAAATTACGGAGAAAAAGAATAAAATCTTATTTTTTTCTAATCAATTATACACTAAAAATTTATAAAAAGAGACATAAGTCTGCCTGACAAGGGTTCAATTTATGATCAAGTTCAACTACAGACTAAGAAAGAGACTTTAATACTTTTAGGGTTAGGTTGTCTGAGAGGCTCATTAGAAACAAATAGTAGCTATTCCCATTTAGTTTCTGAGGCTCAACAGAGAATATCCATGAAAAGCATAAAAACACAATAGTCACATGCTTTATCCTTTATGTCAACAAACAAAAACAGTATTTTAAAGATTACGAGAAAGCAAGAAAAATAAGTATAGATAATTTTTCTAAAGCTCTCGTTTTAACACAACTTATTCTTATCCTTGAATTACTGCCTACTATTGTGTAAAAAGGTCGAAGACGGAAAGAGATTTACTTTCTACCTGTTCGAGCGAAACTGAAACATCGCACTAGGTATTTGACATAGCAATTGCATCTCGCACCGTAAGATGCAGACTGAAAACCGCAACGGGTCCTTGCCACAGAAGCAGAAAGAACAGAAAAGCGAGAAAGAGAAAGCACGATCGAAGATCCCTCGACGAGAAGGCCCGTCGTGCTGGTGGCGGAGAAGGGCGGCGGCGGCGGAGGAGGACGAGGTAGGGGTCGATCGCAAAGCAGAGGAAGAGAAAAAGAGAGGCAGAGAGAGAGAGAGAGGGAGAGAAAGAGAGAGAAAGAGAGAGTCCGGGACCGTAACTGTGACTATGCCGGGACGGCATGATGGCGGGTGGTATGGGTCGTCACGGCAACCGGAGTCGAGGCTAGCAGAAGCAGACTGCCTCTCCATAGCGCCTCCGCGCTCTTCTTCCTCTCTCCTCTGCATCTCTCTCTCTCTCTCTCTCTCTCTCTCTCCCCCTCTTTCTCTCTCTCGCTTCTTTCGCCTTTTCCAACGTCTCCTGCCGTCGGCCGTTAACCGTTACGCGGCTATCTCCGCCTCTTGTTCCTCAACACGGACTCGCGCGCTCCGATGTATCTCTTCGGTGCTCCCTTTTTCGCCAGATTTCTCTCATCCGTCTCTGCCTACCTCCTTCTGCAACTAACCCACCCTCTCCCCCCTACTCGCTCTCGCGACATTAATAATCGCTTGTTTAGCCCATTATTATTTACCGCTTCTGTCGTGCGACGCCGCGCTTTATCGATTCCGAAATGATTTATATATCGTTTTCCATTGTAAATTTATATCGCCCCTCAGTTTAGTCCCACTTCGCATTTCCCGGCTTAATTCGTTATCCTTAATAGCACCACCCTCGCTTTGCTTCTCTTTCGTCGTCCCTCGTCATCAAGGAAAGATAGACCGACAATTCAATTATTTCTACTTATTTACCAGACGATACGAATCGCGAATAATTGAAGACGGTTATCTAATGACGCGTCTTTATGTCTTCGTGACCGACCAATGTGTACGATAGATAACGAGAACTCATTCACGCTTGATCAACATCTTGTCACGTCATACATATATAAATAGCACGTGTCTTTACAAATTACGATAATCGCATATGAACGACTTAATTTTCTGCTTAATTTGCATCTGCGTCTGCTGTTCATACATAAGCAAATTAAAACTCTGGATAACATATAAAACTACAGAAAAAAACAAGACACTGTTAACCTCCATGGTCTAACCGGAGCTTTGAAGATTCAGGCGAAATTTCAATTTTTAATTATTCTGTCTCAAATTCGGACACGTACAAAAACAATAAAAAACATTCGAGTCATATCATTGTAAAATCATATTCTTGAATGTTGAAAGAGTGTACCAGAATTTTTTCAGATTTTTTAGAATCCAAAAACGCTTTGAAAAACACATCAGATATCAGTGACCCAGTTGGACTAGAAAAGTAGTGAAAAAAGGGTCGGATTACGCGGAGGGTTAATCACGTGTTATAAATAAAAACCAAACAAAAGCAAACTTTGAAAGTGCATACAAAAACGTCCAAGCATACTTTATATAAGAAGTAATTATGCTCTCAGAAATGGAAACATTCGGTCAGTCTAAACACGTAACATGCGATATCACCGTGACATTGGGATAAGACCTTATCTCTGAGTAGGTCTATAATAGAGATGAGCAATAAATACCAAATGATAATAAGATATCTCCACTTTAGGCCCCAGTACATTCCTGAGGCACGAGATCTGATGTCCAAAGGAAAAAGGATCTTTCGATCCCGATGGGTGGTCCGCCCATCCGACGAAGAAAGAACGGTTTACGTATATATATATACATATGTACATACGATGCCCGATGCAGCAGTCTCAAGAATAGCGGTAGAGAGATGCAGGCAGGGATGCCCTCTCAAGATTGAACCCGTCCAATTTCGTGGAAACGCACACGATCTCGCGCGGCGCGGTCGCCGGAGTTCACGAATGGCAAGGACGATCGATCCTTTGATCGGAATAGCCGGAAGACAAACCCGGATCTCTCTTGCGTACGATAAAGCTCTTCTCGACGTAATCTTCGATTGCAAAAGACAGAAGGATGAAGAGGGGGAGAGAGAGAGAGAGGACACGGAGATATATATGTATATATAACGTTTCGTCGGATACAAATAGTGCAAGAGAGAAACATCACGATTCAATGCTCGTTTATCGAAATCTATAGCTTACGAAGACGCGAGGTGACGAGTGTGACAAATGTACGGTAGAAAAATGATGGAAAATGAAAAATTGCACAGATTAATAAAGCATGATACGAGGATGACACAAGGTCTGCCACGGAAAGTTGTTGAAAACTAATCAGCTATCATTTTTAAACACATGTAGGAAATAGAAAAAATAAATAAATGAAAATATACATATCATGTATCAAGATAAGCGGTATTTGACATTTTCATAAATATTTATTAAATGATACAAATATTTCCAATTGACTTTACTACATGTAAATAAAACGCCGGTGATGTTTGACATTTTTATAAACATTTATATTAAATGATATAAATATTTCCGATCGACTTTACTTTATACATAAATAAAATGCCAAATGTCCTCTCTTTAAAATATTTTATTTTCCCTATTCCTCATGTGCGTTTAAAAATGACAACTGATTAATTTCAACAACTTCCCATGGGACACTATATATATTTTATATCGCTGTTAGAATGTAGTTTTATATTATACATATATATAATGTTTATTATTTAAATATTAAATGTATAAATATTTAACTTACTACATACGTAACATATTTCTTGTTAATATAATAGTTCAAGGTAGGTTTGAAACGATAAAAAAATTTAAACATATCTACATCAAGGAGAAATAAATGTAACTTAAAAATCTTCACAAAGTTTCGATAAAGGAAGCAACAAAACGTGCGACGATTTATAATCACGGTGATCCTGAATTGAGAATGATAGCGAGGTTGAAGTACGGCGAGTTAATCGTCTGCCGAGAATAATGAGAAGCAACGACGTTGATTCTCCTTGTAAACTTCTCGTCGAAATCTCGACGAGCGCTTCTGCGCGTCACGTGAACGTAATCGCAACGAACTTCGTAACTTCCTACGTAACGACCGAGAAAACGTTTCACCGATTGCTGCGAACGACTCTCTCGGTATTAGTACTCTCCGCTAATTCCCGCCCGTAAATCGTCAATCGATCGCAATCGATAATTAACGACGTAACAGCACAGTCGCCGTAGGCGTCATCGACGTATTGCGCCGTGAGAATATCGCTTAAAATATCGCATGCAAGTGCACGTGCGAACGAACGCGCGTATGCGTGCGTGAGATATAGACTCGACTCACTCGACTCGAAGATCCTCGGTATTTCCTTCCCGCTGTTGTTTTCTTCCTCCCTTCCTCTTCCATCCTACGCTTCTTCCTCTTTCCTCTTTTCTATCGCCGTTTCTGTTCGCTTAATTCCCCCTTGCCCCCTGTTCCCCTCTCCACAGCCCTCTGGCATATACCGCTTTACTGCGAGTCAGCGACTAAAATCCTCTCGACTTCGTCGGGATATCTCGACGACCTGTGCACTTTAGTCGAATGATTTCGTCGGAAGAAAACAAACACGCGCGCTGACAGATACTCATTCTCGCGAGTTTTCATTGCTCGTTAAAGGCACTCGAATGAGAATCTCACCAATCAAACCATCACCGACTCACCAAAAAGTCATTTTTAGTTAAGAGAGATATATCTTACACATATGCAAATGTCTTATATATGCAAACTCTTATATATTATTTGTCTTCTTGTTACTTATACGTAAATAAACTCTGATAAATAACTGCCTTATATATAGTTTAAATTAATTAAAAATAAAAAAATTTCCAATCCTCTTAATATTTTTATTCAATTATAACGATAATTCCGACGTGTATTTCCATTTCAAATGAATTATTTCTAGCGTAGTCTAAGATATAATCAAGATATAAAAGATAACACGATTAAGGAAATAGGAAATAATGTCGGTGAAGTAATCTACTCATGTCAGACGGAGCTATGCAGAAATCGTGACATTGAAAGTGTGGCAACGCGTGCGTGCACACATGTGTCTATTTATACACGACCGTGATCGTTAATGAACCAAATGGATTTCGAACAGGTAGACCCTCGAATATTATTCTCAAACTACTTCGAGAAAAGTTCTCGACGAATGTTTAGTCTGCTATAAAATATAACAAAATGCTTGAAATACGTAATAAAGACTCGGAAGAATATAACACTAATTAATTTATTACTAGTTCCATTAAATTAATCAAAAACATTTCCGTGAACAAATTTTTTTCAAGTAAATTGATAACATTATATAAATTTTATAATTTTTTTATAAACCAATGATTTTTACAATTCGTAATAAATAATACATTAGATTTTATCATAACTTGCTTTTTGAGCTCCAATTTGTTAAGAATATAAACGAAATAAGGAAAAATATTAAAAAAAAAAACATTTATACAACGTTTATATAAGTATAAGACGATAGTTTTTTAACGAGAAAAGATTTCTACAAAAGAAATAACACACGGTATGTCAGTAGTACAGCAATTTAACGACGAAATGATCGGTAGAGCCGGAATAATCCGTGCTTTCCGGAAAGAGAAATCAAAAGGACGGAATAAAAGAAGCAAATCACTTGGTGCATAAAGGATAGGCAAAAAATAAAGAGTATGAAACGGCAAGAGAGAAGTCATGGCGAGGTTCGTGTAGAACAAGCCGAAAGAAAAAAAGAAGAGAAAGAAAAAGAGAGGTTAAGCATTCGGTAAAGAGAAAAAACAAGAAAAACAAAGTTGTACTGTTGCCAAGCAGACTCATAAGAACGGCGAGACGCACGCGACGTTCCTGCATTTCTAATTGCACGTAAATCGCATTTAAAACCATGTACGCATGAAAGCAACGCGATACATCGTGTATAGCAGCAATTAATGCAATAAAATCCAATTTAAACTATTTCCATACACAATTATGATATCGAATTTTTGTACGTGGCTTATATAAAGCACATGCACTTATAAAGTATAATTGTAAAAATAAGTTTTACTTTATATTACACTTTATTCTTTTGTTGAGAAAATTATGTGACGAACGTATATATTTCGCAATCAAAACTATAACCAAAAAATTAATCCAAATAAATTTATTCGTTAAAGAAAACTAATTAAAATTGATGTGATTTTATCGCATCGTGTTATAATTCCACGTGAAGTTTAAGCGCCGGCTGGCGACAAAAGATATCGCGGGTCAAAACAGGAAATCAGAGCAAAGAGAGAGGGGGGGAAAAAAGAGTTAATGCAAATGAATACGGCGAAGTTACGATACTAATTAAAGCGCGCCTGCTACCATTATATATTGCATTACACGAGAGAACGGCTGAATACCAATAATGCAAAAACATCGCCAAAAAATGAAACACAATTATTCGGGTCATAGATAACTAATCTCGATCGACTATCCGTAAATTCTCGCATATGCACAATCCTGCAGGATTAACCTCGATGTTTTTTAACGTAAATTAAATTAAAAGAGATTATGTAAAAAGATAAAATGTGAAAAATGTGTTTCTAAACAAAATAGACCTAAAAATATTTTCGTTCTATGTCTGAGTAATTTTAATCTAATGTAAAGATCGTTAATAACTTGTGTACTTTTATATAAATCTAAGATGGGATGGAATTGCAATTGTAAATACATGCAATAATTCAATACTCATTCTTGCAGTGAGATATTTTGATAATAAATCATTTTTTTAATGTCACTCGTTTTCTATGATTTCTGTATGATTTGAAGACGATTCAATCCTAAAGAAAGTGCATAAATCTATTAATTCACCTTTGAATACGTTTATCTACGGATAATTTACAGCGACATTTCAATATTCTACGCTGCTTACGGAGAATAACTAAATCAATAGTACGCCGTTGCTTAAGGTTTTCCTCTGGGAAAAACTACTCGAAAGAAAAAAAACGTCAGGTGCACTCTGTAGTCCATAAAGCAATTGCACGTGAATGGAGAAAGCATGCAGATAAACGTAGAGTCGCGCTCAGAAGAAAGAGGGTGAAAGAGACGAGGGAGGAAACGCGAGAGGGCTCAAAGGACGCGATCGTGTGGCAAGGACTGCTTATAAAACCGGAAAACAAAACTGTGGTCGAGTAAAACAACGAGGTTCACGCATGGTGGAAGGGATAACATATTGTGTACAGTTTGCAAGCATCTCTCTCTGAATCTCCGACCTCTCTGTCTATGGATGTCACCAAGGCCTGGTCTACAATCAGTTGGGAGACGTTGTCGTATGTTGTGTGCATGCGCATAACCTTCATTTTTCATGTCGGCTGTCGATGTCGGCTGCTGGGCGTCGTTTGGATTGGTCAGGTCCCATCTTTTACGACTAACGACATCCGACCAGCCGACTTGATTGTAGACGAAGTCTAAAGCCGTAATCATCCTACAGGCTCCCGACTCTGACTTCCGACTCAAAGTCGATCGAATAGAGTGATTTCTATTCTGGAGTCGGCAGTCAAAGTCGGCTGCTGCCTTGCTGTGATTGGTAGAATGATAGTCGGGAGTCCGAGTCAATAGTCGAGTTAGAGTCGGGAGTCTGTAGGGTGATTACGGCTTAAGAGACAAAGCTTCTTTCCTTGTCTGACACACGTCATAATGTATCTTAGATTCTCTTTCTACAGAAAGAGAAACATAAAGTGTGTTAAACAAGGAAAATTCAGTACCAATTTCACTATGCGAAACAAGTCGGTATTCATAGTCGATTCTTGCTTTTAAGACTGTCTTAAGTAAGTACGATCTTAAGATGTCATAAGTCAATCCGAGGACTGTATATTAGCATCTTAAGACATTATTTAAGACAGTTTTAAAATAAAAACGGACTATGAATATCGCCTCATGTTTAGCGTTTCACAGTTGGCAGCCCTAGGCTCTTATCGACATTCATAGACAGAGAGGTTGAAGATTCAGAGAGAGATACTTGCAAACTGTACACACCATGTTATCCCTTCCACCATGGGTTCACGCTACGAAATACAGTGATCCTCTACAAGCGAGAATCGCGCGATTGCGTGTTGCGCGTCTCGCGCGTGTATACGCGTGTTAGTGTCTCTAGAAGTAAAAGACTTAAAAGTCTGGCCACACTGAGAGAAAAATGTCCAAGTATTGCGAAACAAATGTTACCTCGAATGTTACTTAAGAAATTTGATTGTGATGACCAAATATATCTTATTTCTGTGAAATATATTTCATTTCTGTGAAATGTATCTTATTAATTGCAAAAAATAAAATAGATGACTTATTTGCTAAGAATAAAATTTTATTTCGCCCGTATTTAAATACATATTTATTTCAGTGAAATAAATATATTTCTCACAAATATATTTTTAGGCATCTTTTTCTCAGTGCAACCTTGTCCTATTTTTTATTGACTTGATAAAAATGGCAGAATTAATCAGGTGATGACTGAGTGAAAAAAATTAAAAAGCAGATATGTGAAATTCCTACAGTTGCATGTTCACGTGTATGTATGTGTGTATATACTCATACACCATTTTTAATCAAACTAAAAGATTAGACTCTTATTTCTAGAGACTCTACGCGTGTATATATATAATACGTATGTATATTCGAAAAGATATTACTTCGAACAACGCATATATTTATATATTTACACAAAATATTTCATTTAGCTGAGATATCATTAACGAGATAAAATTACGACATACCGCGTCGTTTTCTAATTTCGTGGTACATTTAGCTGTGTAATATCATTCTGCAGATAATTGCTATCGATTAGAGATATAACAAACAAAACGATTATGGTAACAGAATGAGTAATGACATTTTTAATGCACTTTGTTATGCTTTATCCATTAAGACGACGCTGTAATTTTCTTAGAAAGCGTACAACCTCTCCAGAGATACCGGATTTACTCGGATTATTATTTTATTAAACGAAGATGTTCCAGTTTTCACTAAATATTCTTTCGCGCAGATAAACAAATTCCATCTTTCTCGCAAACGTGCTCTTTTCTCTGTTCCCAATATTTATTCGTGAAATCAATCTTCCGAGAACCTGTGATCCCTTGTTAATACCCATGTTCTTTTCTTCCCGTTACCTAATCTCTTTCAATGCTCCGATTTAAATGGCACTTACAACTAATTTCAGAGTGATAAGTAAAAGAGAAATTATGTTCGTTTTATCACGAACGGAATATGTATTAAATAATTCATAGTATGCGATGATACCCCTTGGGACGATCTCCTTTTTAAAAAATATTTATAACAAAAGATTATATAACATTTTTAATATTTCTGAATTGCTTTGATATTCCAAAAATATTTTTTTATTTTTAAGAAAGATGTAAAAGATTTTATATATAGATTTTATTATATTATTCTCTTTCTGTGTCAATATAATTTTAAATAGAATGTTTTATAAATTATACATTTAAATAATACTTTCTCAATATAATAATTCAAACAATAATTTAATATTCTATCATTTCATATATGACCTTAAAAAAAATTTTGCTTGGACAGTCAATACTCCCCATCCTTAAGAAATTTCTGGATTCAATGTGCGACAATTTATAAACAATCACGATGAAAAATTGCCAGATATTTCAGTCGACAGTTAGTTTACGACAGAAGAAAGATCGCGTGAAACTTTCATTGCAAGCGACTTGTCAATACTTGTCAAACGTGACATTCCAGATCACATAGACTGCATGAGAATCCATGTTACAAAATTCGTAAAGCGGTCACGACGCAACTGTTCGCTCTCGCCGCCGTAGAAAAGAGCGCGTTTCGCGTCACCGTACGACTAGAAATAACTCGAAGCCAAAGGCGTCGCCATGCGTGACCAAGAATAGTCGCATTCATATTCACGACGACGCGTAGCAATGATATTACTCCGGCTACATCGTAAAGCACAATAACCTTTCTACTATAATTAACACTTTTCAATCCTGCACTACATTCATATACATATATACATTGTCTATTACAATTTCAGAGCAAAAATAATTTAAATAATACATTCAGATATTTTTAGCGTTATCGTATTTCATTATCTCGGACTAGCAAAAGCACTATCATTTAAATGTTTAAGAATTTCTCAAATATCAGATAATTATATTAAAGCCAAATCTATCATTTAAATATTTCAAAGACTCCAAATAACTACTTAAAAAAAAATTCACTGTTTAAATAATACTAATATTACAATCTGCAAGTAATATAACAATTATAAAGAAATGCTATTAGAATTGCAAAGTAGCTTCAATTAATCAAGCGTTTTTCTCGCTTTCTTAATTTTTTCCATGAAGAAAGCGCGGCTGAAACTTGCGCAAGAATGCGGCGCTACACCCCTGGTCGATGCGAGATCCTTTTTCGACGCGACGACGGGGAGATTGTTCGGGGTCGTCGGATCCTTTATTACGATGGCAATCCCCTACCTCCGCCCTCGACACCAACCTGCCGCTGACGTCCAATCCGATGTAGGCAAGCACCCTCGTACTCGTCTAACACGTCAGATTATGTACGCCAGAAATATCTAAATGCCTTGTTTCTATTTCTAAATACCTACAATTCGGCTTTCGATAACAATAGCATAAATCTAAGATAAGAATATCTACTTCTCGTTCGCCGGAGTATTCGCGAAAATGGTTTGCCTTGAAGCGAAGTTACCTACTTTCCAATCTTGGCGTTACCTTCAGAAGATATTGTTGAATGCAAAAGTCACGAAGTATTATACGTCTCAGAATTCGCATTCAGAATAACAACGAAAAAAGTGTTAAACATAGATTTACATTCATAATCTGGCATTCATAATCTTACACCTGTTTTGCGGTATAGAAATTTCCTGCTCGTCGTAGAAATGATTTAATTTCAGATAAGTTCGAAAAATCAACAAATCTAATAATATGTATGTGGTACAACTATATAATATATATAATAAACTATATAATATATATATATAGTTTCATAATTTGATTTTCTTATTGTAGAATGTTTCTGCGTATGTTGCATGAAAACAATGGCTGCATTCAACTGAAAAAGCAACTTTGCAACTGTTTTAAAATTATTTAATATGATTAGTTTATACATTTAGATTCAGTGAGGAAGTAATAGCAAGACCAATCATATTAAAGAATTGTACAACAGTTGTAAAATTGCTTTTTCTGCTGAACGCAAAATTGTATCAGGAAATAAAAATATAAGCACGACTATTAAATTGTACAAATAAAGTACGATATAAATATATAACATACGTAATCTATCCTGTATTATAAAAATGTCTAAATATTTAAAAATATACAAATGATAATATATATATATATCGAATATATTTTTTTCATTTCTCAACAGATTTCACGATAGAATGGAGAGATTCTTCAGCGTCATCCTGACGATAGACTACACGAATATATCATGATGGCTTCTAATCGAGAACATTGTTCAACGTCCGAACGGGTCTGGGAAGCGAAAGATATGCACACGTTAAATTCGTGCGCGTATCCGCACGCCGATAAATCTCGAGCTTCGACGTCTCCATCTCGAATCGCTCGGATTCCAGCGTTTTATTCCGCTATTATCTTGGAATCATCCGAAACTGTTGTTCCGATTTGCGTTACACTTTCCAAATCGATGCACAAATATGACGCGACGCATACAACGAGCCTCTTATGAAGAATCGGAGATATCTTACGCGATGTAATTCTATTTCTCTCTTTTCATTTAGGTAGATTTTATATATTATTATATATTTTATATATATTAACTATATATATGAAAAATGCAAATCCTGCAATTTACAATAAACAGTAAAAAAAATAAAGAATCTACTAGTCGCAAAATTAATAAAATAAAAACTGTAATTAATAAAAATAGATTGAATTAATATTACGCGGATTTTATTATTTTGTAACGTGAACGATCGTTATATGTTGTCCTCCTGCGTACATCGATATTTATACCGTGTTTGGTATTTATCGTCTAGTGTGCACAGGCGAAGCCGGAAAATATCGTACAACGTCAATATTCCTGTCATATACCACATGTGAATCCGATATTGCAGAGATTCACCTAGATACTAGCGAGCTACAATACATCTGTATCGAATTAATCGCGCGCTACTTCGTAAAATATTTCTTGGTCTCGCCGCAAAAACACTTTGAAGAATGCTGTCGTGACAAAGCCGCGGTATTTTAGGAGCGAATAGAGCGTGCTGGTTCTGCTGCCTGCAACTTGGATCGCGTTTCATACGATATAACCAGGCAGTAATCTGAACTTCTATTGCTCCGAGCGACTGTGAAATTGAACTGCAACGTATCTGCCTGTCAACTCATAAATTATCGCGTTTTATATCGAAAAAAAAAAAAACATTAAAGCATAAAAACTTAAAGTATGTTAAAAATTCAAACGGATAAATCTTAAATGAAATAAAAACATTTCTAATATTTACTTTCATAAAATATAAAAAAGAATTGACTTTCTTGAAACGTTATGTAATTATTTCTGAATTAATATAAAAAATTCGACATAGAAAGAAAAAAAATTAATATCTCACGATAAAACGTAATTGATAGGATCGCTCTGTAATTGATTAATAAACTCTAATTAAATTATTTTTGAAAATTCTCTCTCTATTCTTATATATAGCAATCTCATTTTGTTCGTTCTACGCAATCATGTCAGGATGTTACAACAACGCGGACATGTCATCAATTATTTTAAATTACTAAGATTAAATCGTACGTTAACGAATTAGAAACGTCAAGAGATTTGTGCGCGACACACGAAGCGAATTCTGAACTGAATCCGTTCACTAAGAAGAGGCGAATCCACCACTCCCCCCTCCCTCTCTCTCTCTTTCTACCGTTCCTCTTACGAGATCACTACGAAGTAGGACTTTTCTTGCCCGACTTTCTCACGTAATAACCGGAAACGAGAAACGGAGGACGAAGCGGATCGTGTCATAAATCCAGCTTTTAACAGAGAAACGTTGTTAGTTTTTTTACGAAACTTATTCTTCAAGTCAGTGTTTTCCCTCGATATAAAAAAAATTACAAGTCTTATTTTTAGGAATAATATTAAGATACCTTTGTGTATTCTAATATAATATTTCGGCATTTTATGTGTTTAATTAAACTCACAACAAAATATCATGCTGAAACAATGTAAAAATCTCTAAATTTATTTGATATTTAAAAAATATATACATTCAAAAAAATCGATACAATTCTCTCCAAAAATATTGATGACATTTGTTATCGGAAAATAACTCGAAAAGCGTCGGACATGTTACAAACATTTCCACGATATGATCTGACGTTGAAATAAAATATTTTTTTAATACCGATTGTGAAGCTAACGCCTTATATTGGCTTCAGACAGATTAGCTTGGATTCACTTACACCGGACCAATCAAGTAACCTAATCTCCGAGAACCCGACGACTTCAAGGTTACAGAGTAGAGAGGAAAGAAAGAGGAAAGAGAGAAAGTAAAACGTTTTAACCATCTCATCGGTACTTCAAAGATTTTGTGCACATTATTAAACAACGATCCTCGTCCATTTCTTTGACGAATTTGCAAGTCCAAAATATTAATTATAAACAAAATAAAATTGTGAAGCTCTTGATTAGTGGTAATTATAAAGCATCTTTATAGTGCATAAAAACTACAATAAAATATCAATAAATTACAAAATTCTTGCTACAATTAAATTTTCGTATTATTTTTCAGTAATATTGTTATTATAACAATTATCGCTCTCGTTGACTCGAATATGATATGATACTTTAAAATCACATTAACTAGTAAAAATATAATGTAATTGGAGCGTATTCCGTATTATTCACGTGCATGCATGTATTTCACACATCAGTGTATTCTTTTAAATCATGACATTTCTCCTGTTTCCAATCGCAAGTTATCGCTCACCGTGAATCGTTTAGCTGCACATGCTGACAATAGTTGTTGATAATCGGTCCCTCGCCTATGATCGATCGCGAATTAAGCGGCTGAACAACTTTCCCCTCGCTCAAAGTCTCACACTGTCTATTTAGGTCGCAGCTTATCCCCGCATATCTCATTAACGCACTTAACGGACCGGCGAGCACTGCGGAAATATCAAGCCGGAGAAATTTCGGCCCGGTACCGTATGCTCACCAAGCAAAACTAGAAAATCGCGGTCAGGAGCGGGTTGGCCCATAAAACTTATTGGAAATATACTGGCGGATCAGAAAATCGCTAGACCGACGCGATATTGTATATTCCACCGACGAATACCTTATTTCTTTCGCAACGCGATATTATTTAGAGGAAAAAGAAATCGAAAACATTTTGTTCAATTATATCATATATCTTTTGACTTTTAACTTTTAATGTTTAACAAAATAACTTTAATATTTTGGTTTTTTACTTACAATAATTCGTTATTTTTGTATAAGATTTTTGTTACGATTGTATAAAAAAAGAGACTGCGTAAAGATTTCCGTTAGTGAAGCTTCTTCCATTCCCAACTATTAAGCCCGATCAACATGAGACGCAGGTCGCAAATGAAACGTATTTCAGATTGTAATAAGTCGCAGACCGCAATACGTAGGATGCAAAACGCAGGAGGCGAAAGTTGAAGTTCACCCAAATTTCTGTGTCCTGCGTTCTGCGTACAACTATATTAAAATTAAAATATGTTGGGTTAGTTTCTAGTTTTGTGCGATCTGCGACTCGCGTTCTGCATTTTATGTACAGTGAGTGCAAAAAGTATTCGTACAGAGAAAATATTTTTTTAAAAAACTTTATTTTTAAAAAGTAAATATATTGTCCAACGAGAAATGAGTCATCAAATTGATGTCGAATCGATATATATAAATACGACGATTTCATTCAACATCAATTTGACGTCGATTCGATTTTAATTGACAATCATTTCTTATTGGATAATTAACAATTTATTCATAAAGAATAAAATAGACTGTATGTTTCTTAAAATTATATATACCAAAAAGATACGTATTAATTAAACAAAATATATCATCTAAAAAAAAAAGCGAAAATTAAAAATTGTATTGTTTGAATGCTCAAAAAGTAATCGTACAGACGAGAAATGTAGCTTCTAAAATCAGGAATATATGCGAAGCTCGTTTGTTTATGTTAGAACAGAATGTATTCATTGTATAAAATTGCTAATTAATGCTTATTTTCTACAAATAAGACTTTTTTTATAACAAATTTCCTTGTACGAATAACATTTCTTTTTGCTCTCACTGTAAATCGGGCTTTATACCGATGATTCGAGCGTCCGAAATATATAACCAAAAATTGTTAATTGTTGACCAACAGCCGATGGATCGTGAAAGAATGCGCGTGTAGCAAAGAGAAATCGCACGCGTGTGCTGGAGACAAGAGCACGGTCGCTTTCACGTGAAACGGCACGAAGCATCGTGTTCTATGATAACCGGGCGGATCCGTTGGTAGAACACTCCAGAAACAATAATAAATGTCTAATAACGTCATGTAATCATGTATAACAATAATAAACACCTAATAATGTAATTATATAACAGCAGATTGATAAATCAACGTTTCTTGTACGAAAGATTTATTATTGCGCCGTAAAGCTAAAACTAATTAGGTAATAGAGAAATGATATGTAATCTAACACTATACGCGCCATTTAATCGACTATGTAATGCAGCAGCACTAATTATTAATACAGGATTGTCACAAATTTCCTAAAATTGCACAACTTTTCCCTGACTTACAGACAAAATTTCATGATTTTCTTTCTGGAACTTTCAATGATATATTGAAATTTTTTGTATATTTTTCCTATTTAGTCCTATTTAGAAACATAGAAAATGGAATATTTTATTGAGAGAGCAATTTAACACATAACGATAAATTACTAATATCAAATGTTGCTGACGTTACTTTCATTTAATTGTTAAAATTCTCTGACTTCTTCCTGATTTTCCTGACCTTTCAAGAGTTCCCTGACATTTTCTTCATTTCCCTGATTTCCAGTTTTATAGCAACTCTGTGACAGACTAAAGTCAATACCGATGTAAATTAACTTTAATCTTGATTTAATTTACTGTTTACCTCTTTTTCCAATTCTTAGAATCCCAGAAAGATAAAAAGCAAATTGAACTGAGATTAAAATTAATCTTTAATTTAACATTGATATAACCGGGCCGTAGCAACTAGCAAGTAGTGACAATAATACACGCAACCTTCTCTTTCTTCAACTTTTTATCAACTAGCTAATATAACTTCGATAAGCCATGAAAAGTGGGCGTACGATGAAAGTACGTTTTTCAGAAGATAAAGATAATTCTCGAGATAATAATAATTCTGACAGACCGAGAAAAAGTTTTGCCGAACAACTCGGCAAAGTTCCGAAGATGTCGACCAGTCGACGCGACGGGACAGCCGGCGAGCAATAAAACGGTCTTTGAAAGGGAGAAATAATTCTGCCGTCGAAAAGTTCGCTATCCGCTTCGTTTGGCGAGCTGCTTTGCATAAATTACTTGATAGTAATCGAATCACTCGGGGTTACGCTTTACGCTACGTAGTCCCCGAACGTACTCAAATGACGGCAAAATATATCGCCAGAATTAAGTTTGCCATCCGTATATTATTTCCCCATGTCCGCTATCCGTTATTATTTCATTTTCAGAGACTATTTTGCGCTAATTAAATATTCATCTTGTTATTGCATATGCCGTATGTGACTTATTTACTCTAAAGCATGCGCTTATGCGGCGTATTCCTCTCATTTGCGATTGTTATTAAAGCGGTAACAGTGATTTAATGAGCGTGATTATTCATATATCCCTTTGCGTACCAATTGTTACACACGTATACACACGTTAATGATTTTAATTGAAATTACCATTTGTTGCAATAAAAATAATATATCCTTTATTCAACATACAAATAACCATAATATATATCTACAACATAAAAGATATTAATACAAAAAAATCACATTAATGGATGGTTTCCTCCAATGTAGGCTAACTTCCATCTCGATTCAACAATTTACTCTTCATCTTTTTCTAATTCTAAAATCTAAAAAAAAGATAAAAGAGTCAGTAGAACTGGGACTAAAGTTAATTCTACTGGTGGAAACAGCCATTAATGTATGTATAATAAAAAACATCGTATGAATCTTCAGCCCGTATGGCAGAGTAAAAAAATTTCGTGCAATTTTTCTTTTATGAAAACTACTACACCATATATCGAAGTCCAATCTCGCTGTCGATACTCGCGAGCAACTGTACACGTGTTACTCTTTTTTTTTTTCGTGATTCGAGGGGAACGTGCGTATAAATGAAGCAACGCGAGGATAAGCCGACGATGCCGAGAAAGCGGGTCGGAATATAAAATCGCGGAGAGCAATGTGACGCTGACACGCGAGTTTGTTTGCAAACATTGGCGAGCCGCGGGCAGAGAATTTAGAGAGATCGTCTCTCGGATGTATTTGAGACCAGCCGACGACGATGGTTGCCAAAGAGAGAGGAGGGAGGGAGGGAGAGAGAGAGCGCCGTGTGTACCGGCACTCGAAGCCAATTCAATTTGCCGACAACTCGGGTCTGCTTAGCGGTAATTATTTCCGGGGTCTCGGTAAACGTGTTTCGCGCTTACCTCCCTCCTCGCCAAAAGGACTCGCTCGCGATCGATCGCGACGCGTACACACGCGCAGGCAGGCAGACACGTGCACGCACGGGGCGCATATATACGTACGTATGTATATGTATACGTGGACGTTTGCGATCGCCCGTTCGAGGACGAGATCGATCGGCGCCGCCGGCTGGTGTCGTGCCAGAAATAATATCGTTCGCGGCGAAGAGAACGCGAACTATACCGTGACCGAGCGACATCCAAGTCTCGGCTTCGAATCGCTTTCTCCTCGGACGCGTCTGAAATATTTCCATTTCCCCGAACACACACGCGCGCGCTTTTGTAGAATATGATTCCACGGATTACTCCGTTTTTCCCGCGCGGTGAAATACGCCGCTCTCGACTTCGCCAGATTGCGTCCGTCGTCGATTTGCCGGTTTTTACACAGTGAATTCTTGAATAATTCAGGGGATCGAAATCAGAGTCACGAATCACGTTCGAAACGTACGATTATAAAATATCTTCATTCCGAGCAATATCATATATTTATGATTCTATCAATTTCTTCCTCAATCCTCAGAAAGAATAAAAAGTTTCATTTATTGTTTCCCGCGTTTATGGTTTAATTCAATTTTATAAGAGAGTATATAAAGCTCTGTATTCGATAAACCTTTTCAATTTTAGGTACCGCATATAAATATGTTACAAATTCTCGCGTAATAGAAAACGTATTTATAATTTTTTTTTTCTATTAACGATACAACGATGTATGCACTTACATTTTAATTATGATATGTCTGAAAGTTAAAAAGCTATATCACACTTCCTGTAGTTTGTATTAACTCTCATGATAGTTGTTTGAAAGTTGGTTTACACGATAATAAAATAATAATGTTCGGAAACTACGATCGCATACAAAACGGATCGCCGGCGTTTCCTCATTTCATGCATTAAAGATACGTAGGTGCATTATCCTTTTGCAATACAAGTATAATTTCTCGTAAATGAGCGAAAAGTCTTTGTCTTTAATTTCATGCAATTAGAGGATCTAAATAAATAAATAAATAAAAAAAGTGTATTTGAAAGAATTTTTAAAGATCGCAAAAATACAGTTTCCTGATTATAAACGTATATCAATTCGAATACTTGAAGAATTAAAAAAGAAACTGTAAAAGATTACCGCAAAAGCATTAGGTATGTCGCATTCAGCTGTGGAATTACGAATGGTTAACCTTCCGGAGCTGACGGTAGGTTTAAAAGACTCAATTATATTCTTTACATCACATCTGCAAAGGAAAACAGTAGAATACCTATGACTTTCACTTTTTTGCGAGGGACCGTTTAAAGATCGTTTTATTTCGATGTATTTCTTCACGGAAATCGGAAATTGTCATAATAATCAACGTTACCAAGAAAAAATTGGTACATTGTGCGAAATCGAGTTAATAAAATCCTTATTCATATCGTTGCGAAATCACTGTCAGTTATTCTTTGATCATTTAAAAACTAATTCAGAGTTGGATCAACACAGTTGGATCCTGAAACTGACAGCGATTTCATAAAAATATAATACGAATAAGGATTTTATCAACTTTATTTCACAATTTCTCTTTTTTGAGTGCAGCGTCATAATTTTCAGTTTCCATGAAGAGAAAAATACATTGGAAAGATACAGAAATAAAACAATCCTCGAACGGTCCCGAAAAAAGTTGTAACCTTCTTTAAATTATTGTTATTAAAAGGCATCAAAATTCACTTTGATCAAATATGATACTTTCCTCGCTTATTTGAATAAACTTCTGCGAATTCTATCACTTGCATTACATTAAATTAGTGCATACTAAAAGCTGATATACATTAGCAAGGTTAAATGTAAAAGCATATAAATATTTTAAACAACTAAATACTCAATAATGATATTGCCACGTTATGTAACAGAATATTACATCATTTCATTGTCAAAGTTGATTATGCCACTGCAGTTAGATAGATACTTTATATAGTCCTTAATGAGCATTAATCCAGTGTAACGTGAGAGTAATCAAATTTATTATTATTATCAATATTCATTCTCTTTTATTTAATATAGTTATGTATGTTATTTTGAATGATTGAAATTAATTAGTGCCTTTTAGTCAATACAAATACTATCACAATTATTATCAGTATTCGCTGTCTTACTTAATATATATAACAAGTTATATACCTCTGATACTTTGGAGATGATTAAAAATAATTAGTGTCTTTTAGTCAACGTAAATTAAATGGATCTCACATATCCATTAGTCAGTAAACGTGTGACAGATTCTGACGTCAGCTTCGGATGGTTAAGGGAATCGCTTTGTGACGTCACTGTTCAATCAGCAGCTGCGCGTGAGCCAAACTCCTACGCACAACTACGCAAGTTCGCCGAAATCGAAGTATAGAAATAAATTCCGCGTACAGTCGTTAACTTTTCACTATCAGCCGCTTTCAAATAAAACTTAATTCGACAAGCGCAAATATTTTTCGTGACCGTGATCACCGCCGACTGTTTTCACAATCTCGCTTATCGCGCGGCTGCCGACAGTTTTATTGCTCACGAATTTCTACTCCGAGAGAGAATTCAGCGTATTTTTCTTTAAAAAATAATTCACTCGCGCGATCTTGAAACGGCGTATCGTCGTCGTCGTCGTCGTCGTGCGATGAAAGTTGCTGCGATCGAGAGTGAGATTCGACGCGAGTATCTCGAGTTTCATCGTCAAACAACTCACCGCGCGCACAGATAAGACGGAAATGACGATTACAACGCGAACTCGTTGCGTTGCGAGTTCCCAGTCTCGTTATTAAACGGCAGTATTTACATTGAATGCCGACGTTCCTCAGGTAAAATTACCAGCGGAACGATGACGAAATAGCAGAATCGTCATCGTGCGCAACTTTATCGCGATGCCGTTCGCGTTAACGAGATGTAATTCCGCGTAAAACATCCGCTAAAAGAGCGGCGCGATGCTCCGCTCTTTTAGCGTGTTCCAGCGCAGGGCACTTTCGCGACCAAGTACCCAAGTATTTACCCGGCCGCGTCGCGTCGCGTCGTCGAGTTTTCCATCTCGTTCGCGAAGATTAAAAAAGCGCCTCGGCCCGTTCTGGAATTGCCGTAAGCAAACGAGACGTCACATCCACTTCGCCGAGTCGATAGAAAACAGTCAATCGTGTCCGACTCCGAGACGTCTTATCAGCTCGATTTCTAATCGATCTGCCATTTCCCCTACGTGACTAGAAATCTTATGGCCTGATTTTTCATTTTCTGGTTAACCTGCGGTTTAGATTTAACTTCACTTAACCCGATGATAATGTAAGAATTGTTTTTCTAGCTACGATGAATCATTAAACTGATGATTTTGTAGCGGTAACTTTAAAAGTCGATCACCCTATAAAGTTATCAGTTTAGTAATTAACCACAGCTAGAAAAATATAATTTTTATGTTATTAACTTAAGTCGAATACTATAAATTAACTAGAAAATAAAAAACCGAGCCTACAGCTGCTTTTCACTTGACCTTCGGAATGCATTGGAATAATTTATCCTTGTTGTTTGTTAAGTGGAAAAAGTTAAACAAGGACAAATAATATTCACAAGCGTTGTAAGCACCAAGTGGAACGCATCCTATATCAGAGTCTAGCTACGAACGATTTTATCAAAATCCTCCGAGAGAGAAAGATATACATTTTTCTTGTGTACTATTAGATATCAAAGGAGCAATGAAAACCCAATCCCTTGAATTAAAACACATTTTATTATTTTTAACTCCCATATACGTCAAAATGTAAATCAATCCATTTCTGTGATTAGTTCTAAAGTAAACAACGTTCATATTAACGTATACACTTAGTAATAAACTTCATTTAAGTCAAATTTAATACATTTTCTTGAATGAAATTGTTTAACTCCATTATTTCAGTAAATTAACGACACATTGATTAGAAACAGTGTGATAATTTACAGAAATAATTAAAAACAATTAAAAGTGGGTATTATAATTTCACATTATAAATTTAATAGTGTAGGATTTAGACAAAATCGTTCGTGGCACACAACAAATTCTGTTAAGCCTTATATCCACGATACTAGAAATCGGATACTAGATCTCGGACGAAAAACGTATTAACCGATTACATTGATCATTCAAATGCGATTTGTTAATTCTTTCTCTAACATGGTGGACACAAGGATTTATAGAATCTCTATGCGTGATGATATCGAGTGATGATATCGCGAAAACAATCGAGGAAAACAATCGAGGAAAGATAACGCCGCTCGGAGCAGACACGATCGCGGCCGCGGCGATGATGATTTTCGGAGCGGACGCCTCCGCTCGCGGAGTTTCCGCGCCTCGTCCGCGCGATCTCCGGTAAAGTTTGAATAACCGATCCTGACTGCGCGATTCCGCCGATTCCGCGGCGCGGACACGCTCGCGTACGCGACGCGACGGGTACAAATAACAAGATGGCAGCCGATCGAGAGCGATAAGCGCGACGGCGCGCGACGTGCCTGTCACGCGTTTCGGGATCGCGCATCGATCGCCGCGGGCGAACGCCGATACGAACGGAGCGAACGATAATCCAATATGATGGATAAGTCAAGCACACTCACCGGAAACACGATCTCGGGCCGTGGTCTGGCGATGGGCTGGCTGGACGTGGGCCGCGGCGGGGATCGCTGATCGCAGTATCCAAATACGATAATGCGAGTATATCCAAATATGATAATCCACACAGAAACACAGAGAGCGAACGAAACTGTCGTCGTCGTCGTCGTCGTCGTCGACGTAGTCGTGCACTAATACGAAACTCTCACTGCGTGAAACTCGTGGGCGGGAGGGGCGAAAATACGCGTATTTTGTAAACCGCGTTTGCCTGCCTTCCCTTTGCCGCGATCACTGATTTCCGCGACGAGAAGCACACTCCGCGTTATTATCGAGTAACGCCACGCCGAGATACGGACTGAAGTGAGTGGCGAGGCAGAGAGCGAGAGCGAGAGAGATAGAGAGAGAGAAAGAAAGAGAAAGAGAAAGAGCGAGCGAGAGGCACACAGCACTTTCCCGCGACGCGCACCACTAATAATACATCACTACGTCAACGGTAATGCCCGGCACGGCCATCATTGGGCAGTGCCGCGTCGCCGTTGCTTGTCCATGCGTGCATACGTGACCGCGTATCCAAGAAGCGCCGCGCACTACCTCGACGAGACTGACGAGAGAGAGGTACCTCGATAACTCGATAGATAATGCGACCGGGGAACGAGAATAACAACAGGCGGCCGTTCAACGACGATGCGACGTTTAAACTCCTCGCACGCTGCTGGAAAGACACAAAGAGGGACTTGATACACGTCGTACAAGTGTTTAGATAGATGGTCAGATCGAACAGGTAGACACAGGTAGTCTACCGTCTGTTCCGCGCTACCACTGCCGAATTCCGTCAAATGATCGAATCGCGGAGAGGAGGCCGAAGCGGTCGGAACGCAACACAGATCCGTAACGCGCGCGAGCTGGTGCGAGACTGTACGAGAGTGGCGACCGCGCACGGAACTAGCCGATCGCCGCCGCGCCGTTCCGACGAGGCACGAGGACGCACGAGGGAGGCCAGTAATGCCGATGATCGAAGAGCTCCCCTCCACCTCCCGCGTCGACCGACACCCCGCCCCGCCCCGCCGCGCCGCGCCTCGCCGGCCGAACGCTCGACGCGGGTCGCGACGCGGGCGGCGGGGCTCGACGACGGATAGATTACACGCGGCGCACGCGCGCGCGAGCGAGCGAGCAAACGGAGTAGCGGACGATCGTCCACTCGCTCGCTCTCTCCCTGCAACGCGAACGCGTTTTCATTACGTAAAACAAGTGTGCGTCGCTTGAACTTCGCGCACGCTCTCGATTCATTCGTCGCTGAAAAAAAAAAAAAAAAACACGATCCTGCAGATCTATCTGTCGTCGAACTTCCAAAATTCGTTACGATCTTTATTGCTCACCGCCTCGATCCTTTCCTCCATCATTTTCGCGAGTATGCACTTTATAGGGAATCGGTTTAACGGTATTATTAAATCAACGTTTACTCGAGAAATGCCAATGAGTGTATCTTGAGAATGGAATGCGATACATTTGCGATTAAATCAAACTTTCCGTACTGGAGCAACGCGAATGACCTTATCGGGAATTATCCATGATTCAGACGCGATGGAACGCTTTACTTAGGTGAATGTGGGTTCTTTGAAAACGCACGAGTAGTCCTTAATACGGTCGTACCACATCAGTTAACTCAAATAACTCCCGTTGATGAGCGCGTTAAACTCTCGATAATGATCGACGAAATCTTCAGCCGGTGATTCATCAAGATAACATCCGTGACGTTTCCCGTCGCATAAAGTCCCGACCGATGGACGACTCACACAAAGAATAAAGAATAGCCCTTAATACACACGATAATTTTCTAATCCTCCTTTACTTAACACACGATTGTTCGTGTCTTAATTTCCACACTTTGACAAGAATATAAAAATTATCAAGTGACTCTTACATATATATTTTAACATCTTTAGAAAGTATTGGTAAGATTGGGTAAGAAAAAGAATAGAAATTACACATTAGATGTCAAAGGAGCAAAATGGCAACCCAATTCCTTGAATTAAATAACATTTTGTTATATTTAACTTCCATGTGTGACAAAATGTAAATCAATCCATTTCTATGGTTAGTTCTAAAGTAAATAACGTCCATATCAACGTTATGCACTTAGTGATAAACTAAATTTGAGTCAAATTTAATACATTTTCTTTAGTTAAATTGTTTAACTTTATTATTTCAATTAAATTGACGATATATTGAGTAAGAGTTATGGCAATTTATAAAAATTATTAAAAACAACTCAATTTAGATATAACTTAACATCATGAATTTTAGAGGATACTTAAACATCTTTAAAAAGTATTTGTAAGGGTGTGTATTAAAAAAAAAAGGAAAGGATAGAGATTGTTAGATACCAAAGAAACAATGTTAACCAAATCTCTTGAGTAAAATAACATTTCGTTACTTTAACTTCTATATACATGTCAAAATATAAATCAATTCATTCTGTGTTTAGTTTCAAAGTAATGTCTGTATTAACGTATGCACTTTGTAAATAACCGTAAATAAATTAAAGAATAAAATTTAATACATTTGCTAGAGTTACATTGTTTAACTTTATTATTTTAATTAAATTGACGACATATATATTATTGAGTCGAAACGGTGGCGACATACAGAAATGTTTAAAAATAACTTAAACTGGGAATAATTCGACATTATTATGAATTTAACAGTGCATTATGCAGCCAAGTGCTTCCAGTATTTCAAAGAAAAGAAATGCGCAGAACACAAATGACCCATCGTATATTGAAAGATAAAGAACGACAATACGAATACGCGTGTAAATGGCTTGCACTGCACGCTTGTAAATTCATAATGTAAAATTATATTCCATTGGAGTTATTTTCAAGATCCAATTTAAGTTATTTCCATAAACGTATTTATTGCACCTACTTATTATTATGTTGTTAATTTAATTAAAACAATGGGATTGAATAAAATTTTACTTAAGAAAATGTATTAAATTTTACCGAAATTTGGTTTATTAAGTGCTGGACATTGTTTACTTTGAAGGTAACTACAAAAATGAATTGATTTACGTTTTGATACACATAAAAGTTAAAAGAAACAAAATGTTATTTAACTGAAGAGATTAAGTAACACTATTCCTCAAATATCTGTACTCAGAAAAAGGTCTGATTGCATTAATTGGAATTCTGATTGGAAAATGGATAAATAAGAATTTTCTATTAAATTCTAGTTGAGATAACCAGAATTCTGATTGATATAAGAATTTTCTGGTTCGTTCATTTTCAACTAGGAATTTTTCTCAGTATATAACAGTACAGTCGCGCGCGACGTAAGAATCCGCATTTTCGCGCGTTTTTCGTTGAACAAGCAGAGTCACGGCGAGTCGCTAATCAATCTTTCGTACAGAATAAAGCCCGTGTTACACTAGGCACTGGAGACTGAAGATTGCAAATTAAAGATTAAAATTCAGCCAATCAGAACGAAACGGATTAAAATTGAAATGTTCGTTTTTGTACGGTATTCTCATTCGAATTTTAAAGATTTTAATGAATAGACGATTTGCGTTGTTATTACATATTAGCACACTGTGAACTGCATTTTGATTTTTAATGCTCATTTTACAATTCTATTATTACTTCATGTAGAAGAGTGTTTTCTTTTTGACTTTAATTTGTACAATTATCTGACTAATCGAATTCTAATCTCTAAGGACGATATTCGTAATCGATTTATGTATTCAAGACTATCTTAAGTACAGTCTTGAAATGTCACGAACCAATCAGAGGGCCGTATTAGCATCTTAAGACATTACTTGAGACGATCTTGAAATAAGAACGGACTATGAATACCGGCCTAAAGCCCGGTTTCACAATTCGCGGTCTACTCTTCAACCGAGGATTCTAGAATTGGAAAGAGATGAGAAGTAGGTTGGACCTCGATTAAAGAAGTCAACCGCGAATTGTGAAACCAGGTCTAATTCGCGATCCTCGTTCTCCAATGCGTAATGTGACACGGGCTTAAGTACGCGCCGTCGCGAAACAGCCTCAGCGTCACTTATCGCGCGAGAAACGTCCGTTTTCGCACGAATCGCAGATTCGTCAACGACCAACCGGACTCGGCGCGTGCATTCAGTGCAACTCGAGTCATACTCGCTAACTGTCGCCGCGCTCGGACAAAGACGAGACATCGAGGAAACGGCGAGTCGCCTTCCCTCTTGCGCCCTCGTAAATCCTCGCGCGTTTTCGCACGATCCTCCTCACACTCCGACCGCGCGGCGATGAAACGGCAGTACGTCACGCACATTTCGTCTCGCACACATACGCGCGCACGTCACGGCGATACAAGAAAAAGGAGACACACACCTCCCAGATTCCTCTGTATTTTCGATTGTACTTTTCTATCGCCGAAATATACTTCACATACACATAAACCCGCGCACACAAAACGGAACGCGGACGACGAGAATCGAGGACGCGCCGCGTCGCTTCGTTCGAAGAAAATCGCGGCTGCTTCCCGCTGGGCGGAACTCAGTGTCGTTGACGAGGGGAGGTTGGGGGGGAAGGAGGAGGAGGGTCAGAGGGATGAGCGAGTGGCGAACGGACTGCAGGGGGAGGGAGGGAGGGACCAGGGAAGAAACGGAGAGAGAAAGGTGGGGAGAGAGAGAGAGAGAGAAAGAGAGAGAGAGAGAATGAGAAAACGGAGCGCAGCGCGACAAAACTCGTTGTTACGAAACGACTGCGACGGAGATCCGACACAAACTGAGAGCCGCCGAGCTGCTGATTGCGGCCGATAGCACATTCTCCCCCACCCTATCGTCTCTTTGCCGTCCTCTCACCCTCCCCGCGCCGCTTCCTCTTCCACTCTACGTCTCTACCCCTCGGCGGGGCGGCCCACGCATCCCTACACTGGCACTGCTACACAACCGACGACTCGACGTAGCGCTCGACCTCCCCGTGCTTTGCCGTGCTGGTGGCTGGTGCTCTACAGTCTATCCCCGCTCGCATTGCGAATCTTCCCCCTCTCCTTCTCGTTCTTCTCTACCTCCGACGCTCGCAGCTACGAGAAAGTTTCTCGCGTGTATTGCTAGGTTATCGGTATTTACTCGTTACCACCAAATCTACACGCGACCTTGTTGTAACGGGGAAACGACGGACGTCGAAACGGTCGGACGGGATAAAAGCGAATGATTAATTTCGACGATCTTCAATTCATCACGCGATCTTACAAGGACAAAGTAAAAATTTTACACGTGTATATGTGTTTAATATTCATGAACACGCGTGAGATGTAAGTAGACTGATGATTATTTAGAATTTTAGAAAAAGTGAAAGGAAATAAAAAAGAAAGAGGAAGAAGAGAAGCGAAGAAAAAAGAGACCTCGTAACAGATCCAATTCGAAATATCAACGGTCCTAATGATTACGCACTGCTAAATATCAAAGAAACAAACCAATCTCTCGTTAAATAACGTCTTCTTAAATAACATTTTGTTGTTTTTAATTTCCTTTTGTGTCAAAATCAATCATCATTCATTTCTGCTTAGTTTCAAAGTAAATAATATTTATATTAACGTATACACTTGATAAATAATAAACTAAGTTTGAATCTAATTAATGCGTTTCTTGAGTTAAATTGTTTAACTCTTTTGTTTTAGTTAAATTAATGACATGTTGAATAAGAGCAGTGACGATCTGTAAAAATGATTGTAAAAACAGATAAGTCAAATTGAGTTATACAATAAGTTTAATGCGAGACGCTTGTGCTCATACACTTGTTTATTTCATTTAAAATTTTCAAGCGTTTTAAATTTTAGCACGTGAAGTGCTGAATAGTGAAAAATACTTCATTGCTTCAGTATTTAAATATTAGATTATCGATAAAAGAAAGATATAATTTGGTACTCTAATTTTACGTTTCAGTTAATCGTGAATAATTCCTTTTGAAAAGAGAAATAAAAAAAATAATTATGATAAAAAAGGAAAGCAAATCTTTTCTTTATTATTAAGTATATAATTTGTTTCGCAAACTACCTCAGTTTATATTAATCAAAGTAATTTAAGGAATAAAAAAAAATTACACTTTATCACTTAATAATAATGGAATATTTTGTATCTTCTTTTTTTCTCTTTAATGTGCCACGCAATCCCGAAATTAAGATCGGTAACGTCATTAATCCAATCCAGATCAGTTCACTCATTCGAGAACTATTACGCTATTACATAATACATTTAACAGATTTATATATCTATATTTATATATTTATAGATTTTAAGATGCTAGTGGCTTTTTCATTAAATCGATAATCAATTAATTTAATTATGAGATTATTATTTTAGTTTATGATTGTGTTCAAGTCTGACAAACTGTGCCGAATCGGCACAGAGTCAATAGAACTTGGTAATTGTATTTATATATTCACATATGAATATTAAATATTACTAATAATAAGTACCAAAACTCGTTTTGCCCGAAAAATGGTTATTCAATTCTTTTATACGTGTTTTAAACACTTTTCAGTCGATTTTTACTTAATATTGTTTACGTAACACATAAACCGTCGAGCTGCTGAACCGTTAATCTAGAATTTTCATTTCTTGATTAACAATATATTCATACAATAAACTTTTTACGAGGCATATTGTATAGGACGAAGGCTGGGATCGAACTCGAGACCCACCGACGACTAATCGACCGCACTTCGCACATTAAGTCACGCGTCATCGTCGACGTTATCATATGTCATACGCGATCTTTAACTCTCATTGTCAGTACACACAATGAGTCACAGACGGGTCTAGACATTTTGGCGCCCGAGACAAGAATGCATCACTTAAACAAAAATATATTTTTTACATGTGAAATTTAATAAAGAATAATATTAACTAGTAGTATTTAATATATTAATATTAATTTAATAGAAGTCTGCACCTATAAATCGCATGTACAGATATACATTAAATATACAGATTACGTGATGTACATGTATAACATATATGTTACAAACGAACGAACATGCTTACTAAAATCAGAATATATGTACAGTAAATTTTTACATTTACATCGATAATACTAATCTTTGTAAAAATTCAGAGAAAATTTATTTCTTTACTATAATAATACTTTTTGTACTTTAATAACCGCAAAATTGTTAATTATTTTATCAGAATTTATATTTTTACATATTACTATTTTTTATTTAATACTCAACAAGCGTTCAACGGCGAGTAATAGCCATAGTATCGAATAAATTAAAACTTACAGAAATTAATATTATCATTTTTGCGCCCTTCAAATTCTTTACATAAGTCAAGTTCTTATTCGCCTAGCTCCTGTTCTGCAATGGTCATTTGTATCCTGCATATTTTTTTTCTTTGAAATACCATTAAGGACATCTAACTAAATAATGATTTCTATCCTTTCATTTTTTTTAAATACACAATCTTACAAATAATCTAAAATCTTTCTAGAGATATGAAAGTATATTGGTGGATTCGGTCACCGCAAGATTAGCGCATATTAAAGGCTTTACACAAAATATATTCTTATAGTAATTAATAACTTGTACGGTGTACAAAAAGTACTGAACAACAGTGCTTTTAATATTTAAAGTAAGTAATTATTTACTGCCTTTCGGTATTAAACCAGCTAGTGTAAGATTTCTGTAAGGGTATCTAACTAGGCATAATGTAAATCAACTTGGGTAACGAAATAATATATGTTTTTATATTCTGTCGAGTAACGTGATAATATTATTATTGGATACTTATCGTTTAAAATCATTTACGTGTTTTTACATTTAACTTCGCTAATTTTATGTATAATAGCTTTCAGTATGCACTAATCTAATGTAGCGTAAAGTAATCAAAATTTGCTCTATGTAAGAGTCACTCAACAATTTTTATATACTTATAAAAGTAATGAAAATGATCTCAGACGCGAATAACCTATCATATGTGTAGTATTAGTAAAGGCCCGGAAAATTATCGTGTGTACTAATACACAGGATGGTAATATTATCACAATGACTGATAAAACTCAATAAATGCGCGCGATCTCGTGATATCGTCGACTGTCGAGTTAAACGCACCGTTAACCGCAGAATTCACCGCAGGCCGAAATATAATCGGTGAGTTACCATCGCTCGCGTCATTTTTGTCCCGCAATGTAACGCAATGTTAACCGAGTCAACATCCGCCCAAGCAGAAACTTTACTTATGGCGCTTTATAATTTTAAAGCGACCGTCGCACGCGCGCCTGTACAAGGGGCAGGAAGGGAAGTGAGCAATTTCGAGATTTTCACGGCGCCATTTCCGAGACGATATACGATGTCGTAGAGACGACGATGTATAAGAGAGAGCGGAATAAAATATCAGTGCCGTCGTGTCGCCGGTTCGCGGCACCGTATCTTTCGCTCACGCAAGAACGACACGATAACGTCCGCTCAGGTACTCCTCGCACGGTAAACTCATTTCTGCGCTCCGAAATTGATTTTCCGCGAAGATGACAAACGTCCGTTGACTGTCGTGAAAAGCGCAATTTGCCACGAATGCCACGTACCGGCAATACTCGGTATTCGCAATATTCTCCTCTCGCGATAAAACAATCTCTATCTAGATCAGTTTGATGCGTGTAACACACGGAGTGGTACATGTGTATTTTTCTCTCCGAGTATGTAACATAACGTGTCCGATTTTGCTATTTCTTGAAAGCGTTCAAAATTGGAAAGACAAGTTGATGCACAGGACGATACGAATTGTCGTTTTAATACGTAATAAAAGTGTCATACAAATCATTAAAGCTTTCTTGAAAAGAAAAATATTTTGAAAAATTGAAATAAGATATTCTTTTCTGCACAGTAAGTACGTGTTGTAAGAAAAATTCGTCTCATTGTTTAAACCGTTTAAAATGTTATCTGCAGAAATTTTTTCACAGCTACGTGTCTGTGTTGAACGAAATAAAAATATAAAGATAAAAAGTATAACATTGTCAGACCGTAAGGAGAAAAGTCTATATCGCATTTCTGGAATAATCACATTTATATACCTATATATACGTATCTATAATAATTCAAGTAATGTGATAGCACGATCTTCAAATTTCTAAAGCCATATCACTTCGTGAATTTTCATATCTCGGCAAGATGTTACGAAAAGATACTTAATTCAGCTACAAGTTGATAACGACCAAAGATAAATGTCATAAATCGAATTAATGATCATTTACATTCTGGTATGTGTGGTGGTTGTTAAACTCGGAACGTACGTTAGATATTCGTGCGCGATCGCTACGACATATGACGTCAGGTTAACATGGACAGGCATTATAAATGAAGAGTCAAACGGAGACTAGAGAGAGAGAGAGAGAGAGAGAGAGAGAGAGAGAGAGAGAACGGGAGAAAGGAAGAGAGAGGGGAAAGGACGACATAGGTAGAGAAGGAGTACATAATGTAGGTCATGACCCAAATCGCACTCCTCGTCCTCTATTCGGATCTTTCGCAATTCGCGAAAGTGTTCAACGAGTTTCGAAAAGCACTCGGAATTAAAAAGAACTGCTACACGGTAAATGAGCAAATTCTTTCGCTATTAATCCTACAATCTTGAAAAAGAAACGTAACGAAATGCATCTAATTTAACATGTGTCGTATTTGAAAATATACAGTAAGAATTTTAAATATAAAGAATAATTTTAAAAACAATTACTATTTTTCTCCGCATGAATATTACTGAAAAACGTGCTTGAATATCTGTTTATCTATCATCTATGTATCTAGTAATTTTATAGTTCTTGACACAAGCAAAAAAATTAAGTCTTGTAATACTTAAACGTTTGTATAATTAAATATTATACATGTTTACATAATTAAATATTCTAATAGACATCTAATCAATTAATATTTTCCATCATCTTTTATGCAACAATCACCGATGTTAAAATATGCAATAAAAAATTTTATATTTAATGAGCAAGTATACCTAACTCATTAATTATAAACTATTAAATTTGTTAACAAGACCAAAAATCAAATAAAAATATACATTTTACTCATTACTTATAGAAATAATTATGCCATTAAAAAAAGAAACATGTTTGACCTAATAATAAAATGTCCTCTTTTGTACTAAACACTATTTTCGATTTTCAATAAATATTAGCATGTGCTGATTTTGATTGATTACAACGTAATGATAACGATACGACTGTAGTAAAGAATCCTGATGATTTTCCTACTTAACGTAATGAAATTGGATAAAAGATCTGGTTGCATTAATTGGAATTCTAATCGAAAATGGACAAATCTCAGAATTTCCTGGCTGAATCTGTTGTAATTTTAGTTGAAATGACGAATTCTGATACGATCGGAATCTTCTGGTTCGTTCATTTCCAGCCAGAAATTTTTCTCAATGCAGAGAATAACTTTAACTCCGGACAACGTCGGAAGCTACACGCGAATCGATATATTTCATCAAATGTAAATTGTCATCGTTGCTAAAATAAAAAAAAAAGCCCGGCACCGTACCAGGGAAAAACTGGATGGCGGCGCGGGGCGCGGCTAATTGGATCGAGAGCACGTGCGGCTCGGCAAGTTTCCCGGCCCGAAAACGCCGCGAGGAGTTTCTCGGCAGCCGGGTAGCCTTGACGGCGCGGCGCGAGAGCACCTGATTCGCAACTGGCGAGCTAGACGGGACTCGGGAGGGAAGAGAGAAGTCGTCCTTTCATCCCTGCGAGCGGTCGTCGTGCATAAGGATCCAGTCTCGCTCATTCCGCTACGTGCGTTCGCAGACGTTTTCCCCTTTTCTCCTCCCAACCGACCTTCCCCCCCGTGTATCCCTCCTGTCCCTTCCGTTCCCGTCGCCGCCGAAGGCCCCTCTCTCTCTCTTCTCCCACCACCCTCCGCGGAGTTCTGTAACGGCGCGGCGCGACGACACGTTCACGTTCGCGTACACGCGCACGCAACGATCCACGCGTGCACTGTGCTGACTGTGCACCGTTCGCGACGGACGGACAGGCGTTGCGACGTTGCCTGGGAGCGCGGGCCAGCGGGCCGCAGAGACGAGATCGTGAAGCGCGTTGTTGCCAAGCTGCGATGCTACACACGATCAGCAGCCGCTTTCCCGCGGAAGCACGCGATCTTCCGTCGCTATTCTGCTGTTCTCTCGCGGAAATCTTCGTACGTGCACGTTTCCCGCATTACTATATTTACTATTTACTGGCCGAAACCACCACGAGTTTCTATCTCATATATCTCGTCTTTCTTTTCTCTTCTTTTCTTTTTCTTTTGTTTTACGAAATAAGATCTTGTTTTATGCTGGAGAATTAAATATAGCGCGAGTTTTGCACAAAAGGAGTATTGTTCGTAAAAAGAAGTATAATAATTATTGGTCGGTCTTGCGCTTTCAACTTTAATTAATTATTCTACTAATGATTGCTATCTATATTTCAATTAATTATTTTTTACTATATTTACTATTGCTAAAATCGCCACGAATCCATCTCATACGTCTCACCTTTCTTTTCTTTTCTTCTATTTTTCTTTTATTCTACGAGATTTAAGATACACCATTCCTTATTTTATGCTGGAGAATTAAATAGAGCGTAATTGAAGTTTTGTGCAAAAAAAGTATCGCTCCCATAAAAAAATTTATATTTTATTAGGCTTGTGCTCTTAACATTAGCCAACTTAAATTATCGCATAAAAATTAACATCGCAATACAGTTCGCCGATCGGAGTTAGAAACTACTTGAACTACTAAAGTACCACGCTACTGCTCTCCGTTGACGTACGATGCCTCGAGTCGTTTCGCGAACAATGTTGAACGTAAAGCGCGATGAAACAGGAACAAAAGGTAGCACGCGCGGTACGGACGGCATTGCGTTAGATAACGCAGCCTTGCGACGTCATCGCGCGCGTGGGAATGGTGGCTGGATGCCAAATCGAGTGTATCGCCGACGGCCTGGGTTGCGCCAGTTGGCCATGCTAAATATACAAAGAGAGAGAGAGAGAGAGAGAGAGAGAGAGAGAGAGAGAGAGAAAGGAGAATGAGAGCGAGAGGAGATGGGTTAGGGAGAGAGGGAGAGCGGAGGGGAGGAGGTATAATAACTTCCTATAACGGCGCGCCGCGCTTTGTTTCTTCCATTAAGCCGTTTTCTCTCCCCCTCGCCATCGGCGCGCAAGCTCGACGCGCAACGATGCGGTTACTCTATAATAGCGCACCCGACATATCAGCTCCGAATCACGATGGACGTTTATCGTTCTCGCAATAAAGCATCGAACGCAGGTACCTTCTCTCGTACTCTACTGACTCTACTCGATAGCCCGCGAGTCGTGTATATGTACCAAGTAAGATAATGAATTTTCCCCGATATCGGCGCGGCCGCGATATTGGAGTATTGGACGCGTGGGGTGCTCCGAATGCTGCATTCTGTATTTAAAGTTCATATTGTTCTTAATTAATTGACTGAACTCCTGAATCCTCTTGAGTCGAACGGAAGTAATAAATTACGATTTTCGAGATACGCGGTAAATATTTTCTACGGAATAGAGAGATCTGCCATCGATCTAAATTGAACAATTAATTGAAAAATCATTAAGCTAATGGGATATTGGAGATAAATGCGCAACAAGTAGCTCATACGTCAAGCTGAAAAAATACCACACCGCGATGAACTTTCTATTAACGGATGAACGAAATGAAAATTCGTGCATGTTAATTGACGTACCGGATTATCACATCGAATATTTCACATCAATATTTCGACATGTCATGATATCTTTACTGAGGCCGAATTTTTCATTGTCTGATTAACTTGCGATTAAACTTAACCTGATGTTTCATCCAATGGGCTTCACCCATAACATCATCATAGATGAAATCCACTGGATAAAACATCGGGTTAAGCCTAACCACAAGTTAACCAGAAAATGGAAAATTGGATCTGAATCTCTTACAAAATTATCGTGAAACTACGTGGTATTATCTGGTTTATGTATTATAACTGTTCCGAAAAGATTAATTTGTTATTAAGATCCAACAAGCTAACGTTGACCTCGAAACGACATCTTGAACATCAAAATGATTTAAAAATGACGACAACTAACGTCAGCTTTCCAAGGAACACACCAAGTCAAGGAAAGATCAAAATAACTTTATTTTGACGTCATAAAATCAACATGATAATTTTCTGTTACAAAACTCTTGACTGTTTCTTGACGTTAAGAATCAAACTAAAATCTTTTAATTTTTTGTTGACTTTTATGTTCGTTGGGTTGTTTGCTGGAAAATAACTTTTATAAACAAATAATATCTTAATAATATGTACACTATTATTATATATATAATATCCGCGCGTAACGTATAAATCATTGTTAGGAATATATTCCGACATATTTAATGTATCAATTTTTACAATAATAACATTGTATTAAATGTCAGTATATTAAACGGCGGATAATCCTATTTCATTATTATATCGAGGAATCCGCCTAGTAGTAGTTTGTGCTAATTACGTAGGCGCTCGCCATGCTTAAGCTATTCTCATAACGAGATCCACGGTACCGCACGTGACCACCGCAAATGAACCCTACTTGTGCGGCACTCAGCGAGGATAGGTCAGTAACGCGTCGGCAATGCATTCGTGCCCCATCAAACGGGCATCACGATCGAGGCTTCGTGCGCACCTGGCACATATATAGGGTGTCCTCAAACCTGTATTCAATAAAATCCTTTCATTAACTTCGCCGATTATGCGAAAATTAATTATCTCTTACAATCTTTCATTCTTCAATATTCTATGTTTAATCTAATTACATTTCGTATTAAAATTCACACTCAATGAATTTTTTAATGTCAATTATTCAAACATCAGAGATTATACTTTTTATAATTTTCTATAATAATCTTCAATATTAACCTCTATATCTTGAATTAAAACTACGTTTAATTATTTAGTTAGTTAAATATCTTATATTTATCGAAATACGAAATCTTGTTATACAAAATATTTAAAAGAGATTTTTTTAATTAAAAAATACTTAGAAATTTTTTCAATATTCTTCAATTATTTTAGTATGATCCCTTAAACATTAAATACTAGGGAATAGAAAGTCACTTTTTAAAAATAAGTTAGAGTTACTCTCGTTATTGAGCAGAAAAAGTAACAAGTTACCGTTACTTGAAAAAGTAACTTTTCTTTTTTAAAAATAGAAGACCATCGAACACAATGGACGAATGCCTAGGGGCTTTCTAGTTTCAAGCACTATGGGTGACTTGTGTCCAATCGAACCGTGTCCAATCGTGTGTAACGATAAAAGTAAAATTCGTTACCATTACTTAAAAAAATGTAACTACGTCACAGTTATAGTTACCAAAAAAATTAATAACGCAGTTACCAGTAAAGTTATCGAAAGAGTAACTTGTAACTGTAACTTCGTTATAAGTAACGAATTACTTCCATTCCCTGTTAAATACACACACATTTTTTCATTTCTTTAATATGTTGTAATATTTCAATAATTTTGTAAACTATTAATTTTGTATGCAAAAATGTCATCATTTCTAATCATCTACATCAGAAGTTGTCGATTTTCTTGAGATAAAATTGGCTATGTATTAATTAGTGTACATCATATTTTGCCTACATGAAATACGATCGCAAAGTTGAATGACCATCATATGTATCCTATCGACCGACCGCATCGTTCCCATGTATACACATATACAAGATCGTTTGTGCGACAGACTGAGATACGGATATCTCGAATTTCCCTGTTCACGACTCGACTCCAGCGGCTTCATCCGACCGGATTCGCCTACCTGCTATTCCCGGTTGCCCGAAATTCATCGGTCTACCGAGAAACGTTACAAAATTCCATTGAGATTCTTGAACTCACCTTATGTTGTGAGATTGTGTCCATACATGTTGTCTGTAAGACTTTTGTGCACACAATATTGTGCGTTTTAAAAAAGGTAAAAATATCTTAGTCCAACGAACGTCTGAAAATGTGCCTCAAAAGAATTCTAAAATAGACATAATCCAAAAAAACAAATTTTCAATATCTATAATAATATTTTCAAAATTGTAAAATCAATTAAAATTTTTCTTTACCAAGCAGGTTTTACAGAAAAACTTTTCGAAAGAATTATTTCTTTCGTAGATTTAGTTACGGTAATACTATAAGCTTCATTAGGCTTTTCTACGAACTTAGGTCCGTATTTATATTGTTTAAGAGAAAGTTATTTATAATCCTGTCAAGGTAAAATTCTTTTAGGTTAGATAATTCTAGAAAAGAAAAGTAAATTGTTAAAAAGGAAAGAAACTATGTTATATAAGTTTCCTAATGATTTTATGACTCTTTCAGTAGTAAAACGAAACTTCTCAACTTCAACTTAAAAAAAAAATGTTATGATTTGTTCTCAAATTTAAATTCTAATTAAAACAACTTGAATAAAAAATTTTTTATGTAAATTTCTTACATCTCACCGTTTGCATTGGTCTGAATACACAGAAAAAAAACTATTCTTAATTCAACCATATTTAATCTTACATCAATACAGATAAATCTTATATCAAGACTAAAATTTTTAAAGCAAGATTACAATATTTTTGCTTATATATATATGAATATATTATAGTTAATTTAAGAATAGTCTCTTTTTTCTGTGTAGCATGATTTTTATTTGCGCATATATGTACATTACATTATATATTTAAAATATATTTATAAAATATTTATAACAATTATACATTTTTATAGTCTGTACGAGTTCTAAAAATTATTGTGAAAATTATTTATCATTTCTGGATTATTAAAAAAAATTTTAATATTAATTGTTTAATATATTTTAATACTCTAAATATATTCTGAAATAAAAAAGTAACTCATATATGTTATTTTAATATCTAACTTTTATTAAAATAAATTATTTAAAATAAATTTAAGCATTCATTGTTTAATAAAATAGAGCCGATCTGATTCCTAGGCTCGGATAATAATTATTAAATGTGTAGCGCGTAATAAACTCTTTTATAACTTCACAGTGTTAGTCTAGTCGTCCGATTGTCCGTCAAGTTTCTTAGAAATGACTTAACTTTTTTATACTACATTTTCGCCAAGAACTCTAACCGAGGGTTAACTATAAGTCAAATTAGTTGACTATGGAAAAGTTAAAGGTCAATGATAATAAAATTTCCATATAGGGTAAGCCAGATATTATCCTTTCACATTTTCGACGGGAATTAGTTCACTTAATAAAAATTAGGGGTCAAGATCAACTATTTCATAATAGAGGTCAGGTTTATATTATTTCATAACATATTTTTAGACATCTTTTTTTGCCAAAGGTTTTATCCCTGCACTACTTACAATTATAATTATATCCATTACAAAGTTTATTTAAGTCATTAATTTATTGCATACCTGCAAACATGTAATCAAAAACGTTTTAAATTCACGTTAAAAATATACTGTATTTATTATATATTGCATTTTGTTTAACACTATTTTTGTTTTTCTTTTATTAAAAATGTGTATCAATAACAGTTATCTTCGATTTATTTTTGATTATCGATTTGCTATTGTTATATATGTATAAAATACGCATAGTTTATCTCATGTCTTCTATAATAATCATTTTTCAAGTGTTGATTAAAAAGCTTTAAACATTACGATTTTTTTGAATTACGTCAAAAAGCCGTAAAAATTTTATTACTCTTATTATTTAAAAAAAAATTTTTTGAAAAGCGAAAAAATTATTGATTAAATCAACAACTTACTAGTTATCAAATTTAAGTTATTAAATTTAAGTTATTAAATTTAATACATTTTATAAGTCCCAAACGGTTCATTCACATTTTTTAGTTAATTTAACACAAAATAAATATGCCAGAAAGTAACATATAAATGTCCTCTTTTAAAATTGCCGTGTTACATTTTTTTTGAAGCCTCTCTTCGTTGAGGCTGTTGTAGTCTTCTAATTTTGATGTGGTTTTGTATTCGGGGGATTCGCTGATCTCGAATCCGGTTTCAAAATTTGCAAATTCAAAATGGCTGAACTAATATGGCGGACGGAAATATTATGAAAATCTTAAAGATCTTTCAGTTACCGTCAAATTTCGTATAAGGGGGATTTAGGGGTCGCTGATCTCGAATCCGGACTAAAAATTTGAAAATTCAAAATGGCTGAATCAATCTGGCGGATGGAATTCTTAAAGATTTTCGATTACAGCTAAATTTCGTATAAGGAGGATTTAGGGATTGCTGATCTCGAATCCGGATTAAAAATTTGAAAATTCAAAATGGCTAAACCAATATGGCGGACGGAAATGCTGAAAGTCTTCAGATTTCAACGAAATGAGGCATTAGAAGGTTTTCGAGGTCGCTAATGCTGAATCCGAACTTAGAATTTGAAAATTCAAAATAACTGAACCAATATGGCGGACGGAAATGCTAAAAGTCTTCCGATTTCAGCGAAATGAAGCATTAGAAGGTTTTCGGGGTCGCTGATGCCGAATCCGAACTTAGAATTTTTTTAATTTAAATGACTGAACCAATATGGCGGACGGAAATGCTAAAAATTCTATGATTGCAGCGAAATTAAGCATTAATCGTTTTTTGGGGTAGTTAAAGCTGAATCCGTACTTAGAATTTGAAAATTCAAAATGGCTGAATCAATATGGCGGACGGGAATGCTAAAAGTCTTTTGATTTCAGCTCAATGAAGCATTAGAAGGTTTTCGGGCTCGCTGATGCCGTATCTGATCTTAGAATTTGAAAATTCGAAATGACTGAATTAATATTGCAGACGGAAATGCTTAAAATTTTCCGATTTTAGCGAATTGAAGCATTAGAAGGTTTGCGTGAACTAAAATAGGGACGAAAGAAGAATACAGCTTTTACAACCGTAAACAAAGGAAAGGGTAATTTCAAATTGTATAGAATTGATTGATTTTAAAGTACATTGATTAGGTTTAAAAATAAAAAGAAAAAAAATAAATATTTTATATCTGTATTCAAAACTTGAATAAGTATGTAAAATAATATAAAGAATAAGAGTCAACGAGTGATAAATAAGAAAAGTTTATAAAAATCGGGATAAAATTAGGGTCATGTGAGGTCAGCGCGCGCGTAGTAGTTATATAAAAAATGAATACAATAAATATAACATTGATACAATTTATAAGCAAGTTATGTGTATGCGTGCGGTAGCATGTTTTTTAATAAAATTAATATTTATGATATGTTAAATTCATACTGCGGGAAATAAATTTAGACTGCGGGATCTCAACATACCTTAAACAAGAAAATCTGAAGGAATGGAGTAGAGGGGATGAAGTGAGGGCCTTGATAAACTTAAGGTGCGGAAATTTAGAAGAGGACAATGAGTATTGGCTAGAAGAAAGTAGGAGTTGTGTATGGTGTGGTTAGAGGGAGGGACAATCTGGAGCATTATGTGAGAGAATGTGAGAAAGTCAAAGGTAGATTTATTGAATTAAGCGAGGAAGGAAGTAAAGTATTAGGTAGGAAGATTTAGACAAGACTAAAGGAGAGGTGTTAAGCAAACTGTGGAGGGATAGAGAGAGGAGGGTACGGGAGAGGAAAGAGGGGCAGGAAAAAGTGACAGAGACAGAAGAGACTGGAACATGGTGGAAGGGATAACATGGTGTGTACAATTTGCAAGCATCTCTCTCTGAATCTCTGACCTTTCTGTCTATGAATATCGATAAGAGACTAAGGCTGCCAACTGTGAAACGCTAAACATGGAGCGATATTCATAGTCCGTTTTTATTTTAAAACTGTCTTAAATAATGTCTTAAGATGCTAATACAGTCCTCGGATTGACTTATTATCACGTGAAACAGGCCGGTATTCATAGTCGATTCTTGCATTTAAGAATGTCTTAAATATAATTTTAAGATGTCATAAAATTATACTTAAGACAGTCTTAAATGCAAGAATCGACTATGAATACCGGCCTGTTTCGCGTGGTGAAATTGGTACTCAATCTTTCCTTGTTTAACACACTTTATGTTTCTCTTTCTACAGAAAGAGAAAACACACTTTATGTTTCTCTTAAAAAGGTATGGATGGAAAAGATATGGATGGATGAATGAGTTAAGGACCCAATTGTAAACCAAATTCTTGGCGATGTATGCTGTGAAGTGAAATAAATTCTAATAAATATTCTCTTACTAAGAAATGTCAGTTTTACACAAATATTCAAATAACGTAATTACATTATGTTAAATTAACACTTAGATATAAAAATTGAATGCAAAAATTTTAACAAAAGGGCGGTTTTATCACAAATGCAAAATGTTTTTTACTGTGAATGACATTATTTAAAATTGAAATTAACTCTGGGAAAACGTGACCTCCACTAAAAATATCTCTGTTTATGCGGAAACGCATAATTCTCCAATATATGTATAAATGAACGTACGAATACATAACATACGTCATAATTATGCACGTAATCGATGATGAGACAATCGGCACGTCTGTCTAACGAGCGCGAAATGTTAATCGATATCTCTTGAAATGGGACGCACACTACATCGCAATTACGATTCTGTAATGGCAGTTTAATCTATAATCGCATAATATATTCAAGTACTCCATTTCATTAATGACTTGATGCAGACCATAATTGAATTGCAGTAATTACGCCAATACTGTACCGATTTCTCAATCGACAAAACTAAGACAAATGCGAGAATGTACCTATATCAACATAAATTTTAATATGTATATAGTTCAGTCTGATTTTAATTTCAATAACAAATTTAAATATAGCAATATACACAATATGCAACAGATTTACATATCCTTAAAAAAAAAAAAGAATTTCCGAGAATGGAATTAAACGATACAACATATTAAAGATTTTGTCGGATGTTATCAAAGAAAAGAAGACTCTCATAATCATACGGCGAATTTATAACACGTATCGTTAATGAGTTAATGTGGCTTCATGGTTTGTCAAAGTAATACAAATATCGATCGTTTAGTTGTCGACGTGTGAGCAGCTTAGCGAATGCCGATATGCTAAAATACGAGGAAACGAATGCAAACTAGAGGCTTGTCTATTTTGCAGGGCATTTGACCTCGATACCAAGGATCTTTGTACTTTTACTCGTGTCTCCTTCTTCTTTTCTTCCTCTGAAGTCTGCCTCTTCGGCCGTCTTTTCATCATGCCGACAAGTAACTTCCAACTGTTTTGCATAAATAAGGCAATTCATTCGTCGTATGAAATGTTCATCTTTTCAAATGTTTATAAGCATTTAACGAATAGAGTTCGTTTTGTTAATGTTCGAGTTTGTATAAAGTTCGAGCCAAGTGACTATCCTCATTCTCCACAGATCACAAATTCGTTATTTCAAATGTAAGAAATCAATTTTTGTAAAGGAACAATAACAAGAATAAATAAGACTTAATTTTACGATATACATTTATAACATATGTTCTTTCAACGGGAGTCAGACAAATAATCTTGACTCCCGTTGGAAGAACATATGTTATAAATGTATTTCGTAAAATTAAGTCTTATTTATTCTTGTTATTGTTCCTTTACAAAAATTGATTTCTTACATTTGGAATAACGAATTTGTGATCTGTGGAGAATGAGGACAGTCATTTGGCTTTTTAACGAAGAGACAAATTACGGCTATTCCCAACCAGAAAGTAGGAAAATGCTCGTCCTGAGTCTCACATAGAATTTGAATTCCAACATTATTACGAGATTTTTGTCAAGACATCTATGGATTTGCTGATGATGGTTTGAAGAAAAACCGAACCGTTCAAATAAGATGGTACAGATAATTAATGTACATTTATATCCTATGTAGACATTATTTGTTAATTATAGAAATTTGCGCACCAATTTCCGCGCTGTGTATATGCTCTTATTGTCTATATATTTTATTGTATTTTTTAATTTCGAGAGCCCGATTAATATTTATAATTTAGTATTTTTAATTATGCTGGCTGAAAGATGCGCCAAACAATTTATACGTTTTTCAACTTTATTTTATTAACGGTCGGAGAGATTCCGCTTAAATTAATGAAATGTTGGATAAAACATCGTAGAAATATTGTAAAGGATACGATCAAAATTAGTTTTTTAAAATTTTGTTTGTATAACAACACAACTCCGCAACATTTATTTAGCATATATAAATGTAATATTAAATTCGCACATCCGAGCTCAAATTTAAAATACTCAAAAGCGAAAGATATGTATATCAAGAAGATATTATTATAAATATTGAATTGAATGATGTTTTTAGATCACATTTTTCTAGAACACAAACATTTAAACTATCTAGACAGATTTCGTGTTGGATACCTGCTCACATATGTAATTCAATTTTCCATAAACAGAGCATTTATTTTCATTAGTAGTCTCAACAAGAACATAGGAGAATAAACAAAAAGATGCAGTGGCTAGTTCGAAAGCAAAATGAGGAGAAAATAAAGAAAACAAAACCGATCCATTATTACAGTATATACGCGGTTTCGACGAATTCTTGGGAAGAAAATTCGAATAATGTCTCTTTGGATCTTTTGACCTCACTAAAAAACAATAAGCAAGCTGTAGAAATTTTTATACATCCATCAAAGTTTGAAAGAGAAAATATTCACTCTTCGTTGGTTTGTGTAAGAAATAAGTGGTTTAAAAAACTTAGCAATACTGTGATTCCAACAGAGGTTCAATGCCTTCTACAACTAGAAAACAGATTTGTTCTACCGTCGAATGATGCAAGAAGAAACTGTTTAGAGTTTATTAAAAATATAAAAGATAGCATTAACAGATTGCCGCTGCATGAAAGAATCACAGTCACATAAAGTTTGAATTCCAACATTATTATGAGATTTTTGTCAATACACCTATGGATTTGCTGATGATGGTTTGAAAATAAACCGAAAAAAACGTTCAAATAAGATGGTATAGATAATTATTGTACATTTATATCCTATATAGATATTATTTGTTAATTATATAGAAATTTGCGCACCAATTTCCGCGCTGTGTATATGCTCTTATTGCCTATATATTTTATTGTACTTTTTAATAAAAAAATAATTTATGATATTATATATACATACCTATATGTATCGAAAATTTTGTAAATTAGTTTATAATATAAAATGACATTTGTATAGAATCATTATTATCAAACTATCGAGTCTATCAAGACAGAAATGGAGATTTGTGTGTGTGTGTGTGTGTGTGTGTGAAGAGATTAATTTAAATAAAAAAATGTTTGAAACGTTTCTATCTAAAAGAAAAGTTATTCTTTCATTTTTCAAGATTTTAATTATTGACGAAAGAGTGATTTTATTTTGTTTTATCAGACAAATGTAGATACAGTGTAAATAATTCTATATTTATAACGTAAAAATACAACGATTTTTGTACGATCGATAGTAAACAAATTTGTGAAGCTGAATACGTTTACGCAGAAAGAGAATATATTTATATGGTTTGCGTTTGATTGAGAATTAAAACTCATTATAACTTCGACATATTTAAAATTTAGATTTTCTTTAATATAAACACTAAGTACATTAATCATATAATTGAATTAATAAATTCCTGCTTCTTTTTAAATTTCATTATTTTACACCGGGAAATATAAATTACAATTTCGACAAATTCAAGAGAAATATTTTTGCTTTTTTTGTCTTTTATCTTTTCCATATTTGTAATAAAAATGTAGTGATTATACTAATTATTTTTATGTATCAATCTGTCTGAAAAAAACAGAATACATTATAAAACTCATATCATGAGAAGTATCGTATATAAGATCACCACTCAAGAAAAAACTAAATAATTAATACAATAGAAACATAACTGAAAAAAAAATTATTTTAGGACATGAAAAATATTCAACAACAAAAAATCCAAAAAACAAAGCGAATGAGAGTCAGCGTGGTAGTTAATACGCAATCTTAAATCTTTAATCCAGAAAATAGAATCTTTATTCCAAAAAATAATAGTACGTTTCAGTTCACTTTGGAACCATCATCAGCAATACAATTTCAAAATATCAATCCGTTCATGTCCAAGAAAAAATCACCATCAGATTAACAGATTTGATGTTGTAATCCCAAGCATAGAAGGAATTCCTCTCGACATTGGATCAAACCAATTACAATTCATATTCACTAAAGAGTATCAAGTTAGAAAACGCATTGTCATGTTTCGTTTGAGCTGCGATCAACATGCGGTTACAAATTTGAGTCAACGTGTTACAAATAATTACAATAATGAACGCAGATCATACAATGACAGATTTTTTAATAAGAGTTGAAGCCAATGCCGATAGATTAATTCATCAAGTTAATCCTCGTGTATTTGTTCTAGTAACGATTGCCGTGTATCACAACTTGGAAATTTTGTGATACGCGGCAATCGTTACTAGAACAAATACACGAGGATTAACTTGACAAATCTATCGACATTAGCTTCAACTCTTGCTAAAAAAATCTGTCATTGTATGATCTGCGTTCATTATTGTAATTATTTGTAACACGTTGACTCAAATTTGTATCGACCTCATTAGTTTGCATATTTTACATACTGAAAATGGCCACATCTTGGCCGAAACGTTTATGTTTTTATTATTAGTTTTTAATTGAATTTTAAATATATGACTTTCGCTAACGACATCCTGCGTGTGACTTTTTTGCTCTTTCATTTATATATTGTGTAATTTAAGCTACGTTTAGTAAATTTAAAAATTAGCATTAATTTTTTTTCCCCAAAATTTCATATAATCCGAATTTTTTTATTCTTTTGGTCTAAGTTGGATCATACACTATTCTATATACAGAACACTACTTTATTATAGTATTTACACTACTATATACAATACTATTTTTTTATATTATTTAGAATCCTCTAAATAGATGCGCGTCACAGGACACGTAATAAATATCACTTTACTCTTTCCTATATTCTAGTCTCTCTTTTTCGTTTCGTTCCCGCAGCGATCCGAAGTCTAACCACTTTCTCATCTAGCCAGCACCATGTCCCCGTCCTTCCTTTCTCTGTCATCATTCTTATAGTGTGAGAATCGCGTCGTAGCGGACACGCTACACGAGGGATAACATACGACGCGCAATAAGCTCGCGACTCGCGATTTTTCGTCCGTCACGATGTGTACGTCGTAAGATACTGGTTATCAGGCTTTTTGCAACTGCAAAACCGAGATGGGAGACAGAGAGAGAGAGAGAGAGAACAAATCTATTAATAATCTTGCCTGAAATTCGTAGTGAATTTCAACATTTATTTTGTTTTTCAAAGCCACGCCAATTGAATTACAAATTTGAGCGATTTTATCCTTTTGATATTTTGAGATTATAGATCAATAGATAAATTTACATTTATTCTTAAGAATAAGTTTCAGAGGACATATATATCTGATAACAATTATTTATAACATCACGATACTTTGGTGATTTTAATAATATTTCTATATTTATATTGGATTACGATATACTAGACAAAATAAAGATAGGACGGAAACTATTGAAAGACATTAGAGTAAACTTGCATCTTGTCATTATCGTCACAGCAGAAATTCTAAATACGTTACAACAATTATTTTCGGATCTATAAGAATAATTATGCTTTGTATAATGTATAGCAACACAACAAATAAAAAAATTGCCCCTTTTTGCTATAATTATATATTCGTAGATTAAAACGCAGTGAAACATGGCAATTCACTATGTTTTCAAAGTTTTCCTGTTTAATGACATTAAAAAAAACATTAAAACGAATAACGAAAGAGAAAAAGAAGGGAGGAAGAAGTGGGACGGAAAAGGCGCGAAGAAAACGAGCATGCGTTTAGCACTGACTAACCCCATTTGGTAGGAAAGCGAGAGAAATCCATTCCAAGGCGCGTTGGAACATTACCCAAACCATCTCACCGATGCGGAGCCCTGAAACCCAGGCATGGTTGCCATAGTGACCGCGTCCATCCTCCCCTACTCGTACTCCATCCCCCATAACTCCCCTTCCTACCTCTTCCCTTTCTCTTCCTCCCTTTCCCCCTTATCCACCTTCATCCTCACTATTCCTCGCCCTCTTTCCCTCAACCCCCCTGCATCACTATCCTTCACCGACATCCCCTTGCACTCCTCGTCGCTTCTCTCTCCTCACTGCTGCAGCCCCTATTCCATACCGAGCCCCTTCCTCCTCTTTCCCGGCACAACGTCAGCCGATATCAAACTGCGATATCAATTACCACGACGGCAAACTACCGCACGAAGCCCGGCGATGAATTTACGGGTCGGAGCACGTGTTTTATGCAGTTTGTCGGTTGACGGAGTGAATATTGCGACGTGGTGTACGCGCGGGAGGTAAACGTTCATGTTCACACGCGTTCGCATCGACTTATCCGTGACAATCGTCGCACAGTAATTTGGCACACAATTTGATACACGAAAAGTCCAGTCTAATATCTCTCCCATATTTATTTTGCATTAACAGAATTTCTTTCATTTGAAAATAAATTCTTTGTACGATACTGCAGAATAATTTATATTACAGATTTATACGAAAGTCTTTTAAAAATAATATTACTTATTTTACGGTTCGAGTCATTTTTTTTTATTATTTTTTGTTTATCTTTGCAAATTTGCTGAAGTATAACGTACTCGATAATTGATATTATATTTCCATGTTGTTGTCAATCACGTTTTTTAAAAATATTGCCCATATATAAAGGGCAGAAATAATGAAACTGTCAGTAAATGATCAAACCAATAATGTTTTATATTACGAGCTTTGTATGAGCATTTTTGTATGTATAATAGATCTGCAATAGACAGTTATATTGAAATTATATACCAAGATTAAACATTTAAATCACTCTAATCTGTTCTATCTATTTCAAGACAATAGTTGTATGAAAAATGTTAAATTAATTTGGAATATTCATGAATCCAATACTTGAGTTAAAAGAAAAAAATAATTTAACTTATCGATACAATGCACAGAATTGTGACTATATACTATACAAAATATATAAAATATATCCAAATTATAATAGCGCTCAAAATACTTAATTATTCCAAAAAATAAATTATTACATACATCGAATTTTGTATTTGTCTTTCAAGTAGTGTTTACTTTTAGAAATAATGTTAAATTTATAGAAATAATGTTAAATGTTCGAATTGAATTGATTATTGTTCTCATTTCTCATACAATGTTGATTAGTTCTTTTTTTGCTTATTTCATATTGCGAGAGTAATTGTCAGTGCAATGGATCGTATTTTGATAGTTCACAAAAGTTAAATAATTGCGTGATCAATGTGCTGTATGCTTGCATGTATACTTATTTTCTATATAAATATAATATTAAAAGCTAAATAACGCGCCTGCGATGTCTAATAAAATCTTTATATAAAGAGGGTACAACTTTTTTCACAACCGTTCAAAGATTATTTTATCTCTACATTTTTTAATGTATGTTTCTTCGTAGAAATTGAAAATTATAATAGTAATTACGCTACACTCAAGGAGAAATTGGTACATTGTGAAATAAAGTTAATAAAACTTTTATTCACATCGTTATGAAATTGTTGTCTCAAAGAGTTATGCTTTAAACATTTAAAAACTAATTCAGAGTTGGATTAACAACTCTGAATTAGTTTTTAAATTATTGAGGCATAACTGAAGGCGATTCACGATGTGAATAAGAATTTTATTCTTTATTTCAATATATTAATTTTTCCTTGAGTGTAGTGTGTGACGTGACGTTTACACCGTCCGTCACAAAGAGGTCGTTTGACCGAAAATGGCGGGGCATTTTCGTCCTGTGTCCTCCCATCGCGGAGGGCGGGCGTGCCAGCGCTTCTCACGGTTTTTGGACGATTTTTGCTAGGGCGTTTCGCCAGATATTATTTTCTTTTGAGCGTTTCTTTAGAATTTTATAGTCGGCAGCTACGAAAAACAGTATTACGATGAAGCTGCGTCTCACCATCTCCAGCGGACGTGGACCCAGTGAGAAATGATAATGGAATCGACATCGAATCGATGTCGATTCGACGTCGAAATCATCAAATCAATGTCGAATCGACGTCGATTTCATTGTCATTTCTCACTGGGGAGAAAGAGAACCGGAGACGCACCTGAGGAGGAACAAGGTCACTACCGGAAGGGAGAATTATTAGACGCGCAGGTGACACCGCTTTGCTCTTTACCATAAAATTCTGTTGCGAGCGTGTGATCTTCTTGCCGGATTCTTTTTAGGAAATTGTCCAAAAAGGGAACAAGACATGCGGCATGGAGGGGATGGTACCATCCCTTGCCATCAACCGAGCATGGGGACCCCGCTGTCGGTGCCGGGAGGAGGACTCTGCAGGACAAAGACTCCCCGCCGCGGAAGAGGGAACCGTACGGCGGAGGATTATTGCCATTACATCCGAGAGGCCCTTGAGCCCGGATGACGCAGAGGAAGGTCCTGCGAGCCATGCATTCGCAAAAGATGCCCGCCATCAGTCATATCCCGTGCGCCGAATCCAGGGCGCACGGAATCCGCGAGAGCGCTCGCACCAATGGTATCAGGCGCGATAGACTCATCACGTGGCTAAAGCCGTAATCACCCTACAGGCTCCCGACTCTGATTTCCGACTCCCAACTCGTCGAGTCGGCTGCTGCCTTGCTGTGATTGGTAGAGTGATAGTCGGGAGTCCGAGTCAGTAGTCGAGTTAGAGTCGGGAATCTGTAGGGTGATTACGGCTTAAAGCCGACTTTGACTGCCGACTCGAGAATAGAAATCACTCTATTCGATCGACTTTGAGTCGGGAGTCAGAGTCGGGAACCTGTAGGGTGATTACTTTAGGCACGGTCAACTGTCACTACGATTGCCGCTGCCCGGCTATCTTACGTTACGACATCAACGATTCGTAGAGTGATTTGAAAACTTAGAACTCGCACCGTCGAGATAAGAATTTCTTGTATCTAAGATCGCGAGTCGAGAACGCCGCTTACGAGGGCCGTTCAGCTCCCTTCAACGCCTTAATGCATGAGCGACCATTTAACATCTAGCGTGTACGACTTCGTGTAGACAAGTGACCGAATATATTTGTTATCTTTTCTTGTTATAAATTCTGCATATTTTATTGTGTATCGCCCTACTCGTTCTCCAAGACATCCTCCGTTCCCAGCCACGAACCACCCCCTCTACGGCCTCTACCAATCTCGTGGCTGAGCAGTCGGTTATTCGGACCGTTCGCGTTCGTGATCTCGTAGAGATCTTTGGAATTCACGTAACATCTTCAAGCTAATTCCGAGAAAGAGTGGCCCGCTCTCTCGTGCCTGGCGTCCAATATTCGGTGCTGAAAGTAAGAATAATTGGAATCTGTTAATTGATATTGCCAGCTCTAAGTGGAGAGTGATGACTACCGAAGAAACTGCAAAGAATTACGATCACGAATGCGCGACGAAGATTTTGCACCACGCTCGTGAATACTGTCGCAAGTGTTATTATTATGATCATTTTCGGTTTCCATAAAGAAAAATACATAAGAAAATACAGTAGAAATAAAATGGTCTCCGTAGGATCGCGAAAAAGTGAAAGCTGTACCCTCCTTTTTAACAAAATGTCTCTCTTATAAACTTTCACAAAAGAAATTTATAAATAAAATTTTTTACACTAAAATAAGATTATATGCACAAATCATGTTATGTAAAATCTTCTATAATCATCAAATAAATAATACAAATAAAAGAAAAGGTTTAATTCAATAAATAATAAATAATATGTAAATAATAAATTACTCCAAGATTGAATCCACTGTCGCCCAATGCGATTCTAGGTCTGCTCCTCCTCTCAGCTTCTTTCACTGCTGTTTCCTTGTAGCACTTTCACACGACATACACTCTAGAAAATAAGGTTACGATCGCGCGCACGTCACTCAAAGAGAGAAGAAGAGAATATGACAACAGCGCGACACTTTGTGCGACTCTTCTACGACGTCTACAATGTTAATCGTATGTGACGTACACTTTATTATATTATGATCGTGGTGGAAGAATAATGTGAAAACAATACGATTGTATACGAAATTACTCGCTCGAAACGTTGCGACGTGACGTCTCGCGCGACGAACGGAATTTCGAGCAGTAAATGGAATTTAAAATCACGTAGCCGACATCGCAACGTTACACTTTCGTGTATGTATTTCCATAGCTTGAAATAATAAATAATTTATGTTCACACACATTTTAAAGCAACAGTTATCTCACGTTATAACGTAATGAATAAAAATATGAGTTAAAAGTATTACGAATAAATATACATATACATATATTAGGAGTAATGGAATAGATTATAGAAAATAGTCACTGTCAACATTGTTCGCCCGATAAATTTCAATCCAAATAAAGGCTATAGCATAAAAAACGTAAAGCAATAAGACATAAGAAATACAAGTGAATCGACCAATCCCAGTAAAAACGTACGGTAATAATGTAAGCAATAAAAATTCCAAAATGTTGATTTACTTATGTCTTACTGCTTAAGTTTTTTATATGCCATAGCTTTTAATCTTGTGACAGAAGTATTTCAATATAAAAAGGACAGTTGAACTATTTAACAGCTGAAATATTTAAAAATCTCGCTAAATACAGATCTGAAAATAATTTTGTTGGACCATCAAAATAATTATGTAGGACGCTCACCCTGCTAGAATGTCAAAACTTTTTGCAGCATTGCTCAGCATGCTTAAATTTCCTACGTAATGTGTTTTGGTGAATTTAACGACCTTATTTTCAGATCTGTATCTATTTTTAGATCTGTAGCTAAATTTTTATATACTTTAGTAAAATCGTTCTTTCCGTATAACAAATCATAGATATATAATCACAAATATAAATTATATTAGAAGAGTCGTCGGTACGGACTTAAAAAATTTTTTGACATTTCTAACGACATTAACCACATTTTATATTTACATTTAATAAATATTTTCTATCCATATATTTTTTCACAATTTTATACTTACTTAATTCGATTATTGATTATTACTGTCCAAATTAAACCCATAAGAAACGAGAGCCATTAAAAGGAAGAAGAAGAAAAGTACACAAACATCGGATTTATGATGTATGGTGTTTGATAAACTTTTAAGTATAGGCTTAATTACAATTATACTTATTAATTAAACTCATCGCAACACCGCTTAGCTTAGATTGACCTGTTCCGTGAACGCAATATTTTATAAATAAGCAAAAAATTTAAAAACGACAACTACTCTGATGCCCTGCGGTACGACGTGAGTTGAGTTAATGGCTAATTAAAACGCAATGAACCGTTCCGAATTATACAATTGAAATTCAAATGCATTGCACTCCCACAATACATTTCGAATGCGTTAATCCTACGAAATACACAGTATTATTTATAAACAACGCTGATTTATATCATGGCTTTCCATTACTTGAATTCGTTCTGGTAATTCGTGTATCAGTACATTTTCAATCTGAAAATGATGGGTAATTTGCAACAAAATTGTAAAATTGAAAACTTGATCAGAAACCTATTCGAATCGAAATGTTAAAAAGAAATAATTATCGTCAGGAAGAGTAATAAATAGCACAATAAAACAATAACTCATAATTTCCATCCGTCATCATTTCGATTTCCGCTTTAAATGAATAAATCGCATAAAATGTCTGTCTCGGTATTAAATAATCGTCGCCTCGATTCATTTACGAGACGTTAATCGTGGAAAATGATTAATCGCACGGTTGCTGAATCGGTTATCATTATTTACAGGAAATCAACGTATTTCAGAAGATAATATGACACAGTGGAATATCACTACTTGGTTTAGTTTCACCGCATGAATAACAGCAAGCAAGGTAACCTTGTGCAAATAACCGCGCACTATATGCAAAAAAAACGAGCACCGTAGTCGAGCACGGTGTACCAGCCAATTCGTAGCTGCCACAAAATATTTAACACAGTATGAAGTAAACGCACAATAAATATTCTATTCTACCAATTTCAAATTAATTTCAATGGGCTATTATTGCATATTAAATCTCTAATATATAGACAATAAAATCCACATTTATGTGTTAAACACATATAAAGAAAGGTTAAATATTTTTTGTATAAATTTATATATTTATTGCTTTAAGTAAAAAATTGTGTGTAAATGATCAGATCATTTAACAGATCCTGGCAGACATTAAATTAAAGAAACGGTAAAAATGTGAGGTTTTATTGTTGAATTATTAAATTATACGATTTTTTCACCTTCCTCGAACAACGTAATAAATTTGAAAAAAAAAAGTCAAATTAATATTTTTAATTAAAACATAGAGAAACTTTTATCTTTGTGTCCGAATTAAACGATTTAATATTTATTAATTCATTTTAAGCAAATTAAATAATTATTTAACATATTAAATCATTATATTTCTGCCATTATAATTTGTTGTAAAATTTTTTCATTCGAATCAATCTCTAAAATATTCTAATAAAATATTATATTGTCCATTGATTTATGAAACTTGTATCTTATTTTATATATCTACTTGTGTTTTAACAAAAATGATTTTTTTTAAGAGAATAAATCAGTTATTTAAGAATATGTATATTTTATACAAGAAAAACATTTATATCTCAGTAAAAATTTAAGAGGCTAATGACAATAAAATAATTTTACATACATAATTTGTAAGATAATTTAAATGTCCTTTTAAATACATAAGACGAATCTTTTTAATTATATGTTGTATTGTAGGCCCATTCGGAATGATATTTTCTCATCGAATGCTGTGTGAAGCAAAAAAACCCAATGTTTGTTTTTTTAACAAAAAAAAGCATCATGTTTTTTTTTGTTAAAAATTCTTTTTCGAGAACTTGTAGAAAAGATGGCACGAGGTGAAGGAATAAAATGTACCCCTGTAACTTTCCGACCTCACCCACGCATCTCTCTTTTCGCGTTGGTATGTTCAACATTGCACAGCATTTTAGGGCGCGACGGCGTCGTTTATCTAGGTCAATGTAACGATGGAGACGTTAACTGCACTCGCAAAGGGAGGTCAGAGCGGAGAGTAATACGTATATACGTATATATCTATATAGAGACAGATACCGCAAAAAATACAACTTGACATTCTGACTTCTTTCTCGATAAGAGCTTCATTGAAACAAGATGGAATTCGCGTTTTTCTTCAGATATGTAATATTACTTTACGTCAACTCTTTGCTGTATGATATAGAAATCAATATCGCGATATTATATATCTAATAGTTATTACAAACTTTTAGGAAATATGAAAATTTGGATTTTATAAGGAAATTTAGATTTTTTTTATAAGGTAGGGGTGATTATAAAATTGCCAAGATTACGAAATATTAAACCTTTTTGCTTTGTTCATTTATGGCTAAATCTGTTATAATAAACGTAAGTTTGAAAATAAATGGTTGAAAATAAACAAACCAAAAGATTTGGAATATATATCGATCAAAATTCCAATTGTCACAACTAGAATTTATTAGGATTTAACCAGAAAATTCTGATTCGTCTATTTTCAACCAGAATTCCAATTAATTCAACCAGACATTTTTTTTCAGTGTTGCATCCAAGCGTCAGTAGAAAAGAATTCTGTAACAATAAAATTATTACCACCACGTTTCTCTCTACGCAGAGTTCGACCTTTTTCCTAAGAACTCAAAGTCTTCCTTCAAACTGAAATACCGATTCATCACTGCATTAGCCACATTGACGTAGTTATGAAACTCGCTTCCGGGCGACCCGCGAGGTGCGCGATCGTGTTTAAAAAGTTTGATTGGAAGGACGGTATGAATGATGAGTATTTGAAAAAAGTTTAATGTAGCGCTGGAAAAATCGGTGCTCTTTCCCCAGCCTCCTCCCAGAATCGCATTCGCGCCCGAAATTATCGGAACAGTTCGAGTCGAAGGTGAATATACCTATCGGCATGCCATTAAAATGTCTGGCATCGCTGCATTTCGAATGCACGCGCGCATGCACACGGTACGGTTAGCGATACGAGATTGACTGCCGTGCGGCGTCATATATACCTCGTTATATGGTTACGCCGAAACTTGGCGAAGTTGGCATCCGCCTTCGGCAAGCCCGTGGAAACCGCCGGAAAAGGGAGACGCGAGGACGTAGAGACAGGAGGCGTGGTCGAGGGGTAATACGAGAAACCGCGCGCGCGAGAGAGAGAGAGAGAGGGAAAGAGAGGATTACATTACAGCAATACATCGCGGCAAAAGTGTGCGCGAATGCGCGGCGAACTTCGAGCACGTAATTACGAACTCGACCGAACAGCTGAGAGATTTAATTAACGAATAGAGTAGCGAATTTTTAATTGCGTTATCAATTCCGCGATTGCTCGGTCGGGATGAAATGAAATACCAAACTTCAAAGAGACCGATTTTTGTTTTATTTTTTTTTTGTTAAATCGCGAAAGTGAAACACTTTGATTCCATGTTTGGTATCTGAAATACAGTTGTACAAAGAATAATTGAAGAATATATGCGAAATGGAACACGTTTTGCTCTTGTCTCGCCGTAATTGGCAATATTCTAAAAAATATCGGTGTGGATTTAGCATAGTGTCTATATAATTTTCACCGTATTGCTGTTAACACCAACACGGTGTATATTTATAACCCTAAGGTCCGATTGCACTAATGCTACTTTAATTTAAAGCTAGGCTTAAACTTTCTCTCTCTCTCTCTCTCTCTCTCTCTCGACTTTAAAAAGAAAGAAAGAGGGTCTTAAGCCTCGTTTAAAGTCAAAGTAGCGTTGGTGCAATCAGACCTAAGAGCCATGGCACATAAAAAAAACTTAAGCAGTAAAACGTAAACAATAAGGAAATCAACATATTGAATTTGTTACTCATGCTTACATTATGGCCTTACAGTTTCGACTGATTGGTCAATTCGCTTATCGCTTACATTTTATTGCGTTAGTTTTTTTTATGTGCCATGACTCTTATAGCGTGTTTTATTGGCAGAATTAGTGCGCACTCAGTGCACTTTCAAGCCGTTGTACACAAATCGACATAAAGATGTACATTTAATAAAAATATAGAAACGGATTAAACCGCGAAATACATGTTATTGTGTTATGTGATAAAATACACATTGGGCATTTTATCAATTGAGATAATCATCTCACTTTTACATTTAAATTAGAATAGTGTGTACAACAGCTTTAATGTGCACTGACTGCGCACTAGTTCTGCCAATGAAAAACGCTATTAGGTGGCCCGCACACTTTTTCCATAACAGTAATCGTAAGACGTACCGTAAGAATTAGCCAATTATAATTAATTTTCAAAAACTTTCGGCTCTGATTGGCTAACTCTTACGCTACGTCTTACGATTACTATTAGCGCGGATCTACAATGGTTTTAAGTCTTAAGCCGTAAGAAATTGACCAATTACAGTCGAATGCGAGGAGAATAATTGACTAAATTCGTCCATTTCTTATGGCTTAAGGCTTGAAACACTTATTGTTGATCCGGATTTATGGAAAATGTGTGCGAGCTTCCTTAGATATAATTCTAATTGTGTTGGTGTTTATATCAACATCATCATGGTGCGGATTTAAAAGCAATGGTAATAAATCCATATTATGTTGGTGCTAATATTAACACCAACACAGTTAGAATTATATAGACACTGTGTGGTATTAAATCCACACCGAGAGAGAGAGAGAGAGAGAGAGAGAGAGAGATTTTTTAGATTATTTTAGAATGAAGAGACGGGTTCTCGAAACTTCCGTGTTCGCTCTGTGAGCGCAAAGTGGTGCTGAGGGAATTCGGCCTCATATCCACGATCTCAATCTGAATCTTTTAACCACGCGTTTTAATCGAAATTCTGATTCCCAGGGTCAGGGTTCAGTTGGAAAATTTCCATGACCGAATTCTCGAGATCCGGGAGGAAGCGAGAGGGGGTGGTACACGCGTAGTTCCGGCTCGCTTTTCCACGTTGTCTGCTTCCAGGCGAATCGCCGCGAAATCCTAACGGTACCAGCTCGATCGCGCGGCGGCTGGCGCGATGCAGCGCGGCGGTGCGGTGCGGTGCGGTGCGGTGCGGTGCGGTGCGGTGCGGTCCGGTGCGGTGCGGTGCGATAGGATGGGACGGAACGGAATGGGACGAGACGGCGGCGGGTACAGGAGGCGGCGGGTCAGTGACCGACCCACCGATCGACTGTACCACTATACGGAGGTATGGAGCTGGAGAAAGAGGACGCATGGCTGCGGGGAAGAGGAAAAGGATGGCGGCGTGTATACACAAGGAAATTTCCCTTTTTTTCGAGAAGATATCGTGTTTTCTATTATTATTACCGATTGTAATATATATATATATATATATATATAATGATGATTACAGGTATCCTTCTACTTACGATGGAATTACGTTCCTAGACCTCGGTCGTAAATCGCTGTAAATTGATATAGTAAGTCGAATAGTAATCCATATATTCGAGCTCGTATTCAGAACGTGCTTTTGCGATAACATTATATTTAACATATAGTTTTTACTTTTTTACGATATATATTTAGTGTGTATACGTACATATAATTAAGTATACTGTATATAGATTCTACAGAATTTCAGATATAAAAGCGCATATTTATCGATAAAAGTGAATTTTGAATACGGGTCCAAATCTATTGTTTTTTTTTTGCTACGTTTAGCAGAAGAAACATCTTTACAACTGCATATATCTCAAATTTTAGTTGGTTCTTGTCCTTAGTTCCCCTTATTGAGTCTAAATGTATAAATATAAATATCTCATATCAGAAAATCTTATAACAATTACAAGCTGCTTTCTCTCTTTCTCTCTGGACGCAGCCATTCTTTTTTAATAATAATATTTGTATTACTAGCTATTTTGAACACAAATAATTTCAAGAGTACGTGAAAAAATAAGTTAATGTTTCCACCGATGTACACCAGAGAAAAGATTTCTTTGATTTAAAGAAATGTTTCTTTGTACTACAGTTAAAGAAAAAATTTCTTTGATTTAAATATTATTTTTTAAAATCAAATAAAATTAATTTGATTTAAGAAATTATGTTCAAATCCAAGAAATGACGTTTCTCTGGATGTAGATTAACTTTAATTTTGGATTTAACTTATTTATCTTTTTCTAATTCTTAGCGCTTATTATAACTGATCGTAAATCCGAAAATCCGAATAGATAAAATCGAAATAGGTGTAAGTAGAAGGATACTTATATAATCTATTTTTACGTGCAAAATTTGCAATCTAAACGTTACTTATATCCATTCCTACCAATGTGATTTAACTTTAACCTCGGTTTAACTTTCCGTTTTTTTTTCTAATTCTTAGAACTAGAAAAAGGTAAAGACTTAATTAAATTGACATTAAAATTAAACTATATTGGTAGAAACGGACATTAGATGGAGAGGAAATGATTGGGCTTAGTCAAAAGTAGCCATACACATACAAGTATAGCATAAAAATAAATAGATATTACAGCTCAAACAATTTGCTCGAGCGTTTTCGAGGAACATGAGAACATGAGAATTTTACGTTCTTATGCCTATGTTATTTTTATTGTATTCAAGGATTTGGAAACGCGTTTTTAGGTTTTCTCTCCTACAATACACACATGTGAAGCTACGCGATCTTTCGTATCACATTCCTTTTTTCGCAGAATAAATTGCGCGATTTCCTTCTTTGTTTTACCCCGACACATGCTTCCGAGTATTGCGTTTCATTCTCGAGGGATAAACGAAGCGACGCAGCCGATCCAGACTTTCTTTTTTCTTTCCTTTGACGATGCGTACAATGGCGGCGGAAATATTGGCGACAAGCGAGATCGTCTGTGAAAATCATCTTTTCATCGACGACGCGCAGAAAAATGTCTCTCGAAAGCGCGGAAGAAGGTAGGAAAACGCTCAGAGTCAAACGCATTTAAATGCAGATGCACTTATCATGTTTAAGACGTCGCGGAAGATGACGTCTCGACGCAAACGAGTTATCTGAATATATGTCAGTGATCTATTTTCCGCAGTCAATTAAAGTCGAAGACGAATGATCTTAAAAGCATTAAACTGCTGAAAAGAGATTCACTTGTAAAACGAATTATTCCTTTATTGTTATAAAATTATGTAGGTGCAGCTTTAAACTCGTCTACTTTTAATTACACAAATACTTTTATCGAAAATCATTTTATCGCGCTTTCTCATTTATCGCTATTTACTATCACATACCTCGCCTTTATCCTCTTTTATATCGGTTTAGCCGAATAATTCAATCCTTTCCATCCGATCGTACGGCTGAGAAAAATATTACTGCAGCGTACAGCAAAGAAGAGTAGCTTTTCACATGAAAATCTAGGGATGAATCAATCACCTATATTTTAGGATTAAAGTATACAGTAAATATTTGAATTTAAAAATCTCTCAATATATCCTATAGAAAAAAATAGTTGCGAAAAATTCAATGGAATCGATTAATACATTCGCATTTCACTGGAGTGGCTGAGAATTTTCACAAATTTGAGATAACAATGATGCGAAATAATCCTGAACAACAAATGCATTAATGTTATCGAGTTCTCCTACGAGAAATTTTGTGATGAAACGATCAGAAAAAGAAATCGATTACATTCTATTTTGAATAAATTAAAGTGTTATATAAAGTGTTTCGCAGACAGTTTTAAATTTAATCAGAGATTCTTCGATCAACTAGCAAATAAATCTTCTAAGAAGACTCTTCTTACGCGGAAATGCAGAATGAAAAGGAATCATCATTTATCATATCTGTTTTTGTCACTTGGCTTTAACTTGAAGTTCTATTAAAATTCGCTTGACATTATCTAAGGAACAAATTTATTATCCCTATAAGCTTTCCTGAAGTTTTCTTGAACGTTAATGATCTTTTTCAATCGTTTACAAATCGATAACCATTAATGTTTCAACATTTTTGCTAAACAATTAGAATTCAAGGATTATTTAATCTTACCAAATTAATAGCGGTTTTTACTGCAGTGGACTTGAACCAACTTGGTTGGATTAATGACGTCACATGCTATACTATTCACATCTACCAATAGTAACCCCGGATCTACAATAGAGTTTTAAGCCTTAAGCCATAAGAAATGGGCGAATCACAGTCGCTTATTCTTCTCGGATTCGACTGTAATTGGTCAGTTTCTTACGGCATAAGGCATAAAATACCTATTGTAGATCCGGACTAAAGCATGCAATGCATCAATCCAACCGAGATCCGTTCAAATCCACTGCAGTCGAAAATGCTACAAGATTGCAAGATGTCCTGCAAGACACGTGGTAAATGTCTTGAAGACGTTTCTTCGATAAGTGGGTTATTGGGACGAGCAAAGTGCTAGCGCTCCGGGGAAAGAAGAAAGATAAAAGGAAAGACCTTCGAATGCGCCGAAGGATCTGCTGACGTTCGAGGCGTCATGTAAGATAACCACGTCCGTATAGTAAACTATTATCTGTCCACCATATGCTTCCATTATTCCGGTTATTTGCTTCCTCATACTTACATAACACGTATCCTCATAAGCTTGAGCATTTCTATATTATTCGTTACAGAGATAGACAGATATGCTCGTCCTTGAATAGGAATTAATAGAAAGAAAATTGGGTTCTATAATATTCATATTTTGAAATATTCTTTTTATTTATGGATTAAATATTAACATTTATTATTATATTTATATGTATCCAATACGATATTAATTATAATTATTATGTACGTTGCAATAATTATTCTTTAATACTTTAAAATTATAATATTTATTACATAAATTAAAATCAAATGAAAAATTATTGTTTATTCTTGTAATATGATATTCCACTCTACTGTGATATTCTACTTAAAAAAAAATTATCATGATTTTGTAACGCAATTACACATTCTTAATTCAATTTTATTTTTAACGTAATTAATAATTATTTTAAATGACTAATATCGTTAAAAACCCTTTTGCCCAGAGAAAAGAGAGAGAGAGAGAGAGAGAGAGAGAGAGAGAGAGAAGAGAGAGAGAGAGAGAAGAGAGAGAGATTACAGTCTCATGATTATTAGATAAAATAATATCGAAATACATATACTATAACTAAACGCCGAGGTAGAGACAAAGCTTAAAATTGATTAGTTATTATTTAATATATTATTATTTAATTTTAATATACAAATATTTTGATATATATATTGTGATGAAATATTAATCCTTTGTAAACCAATGATTTCATTTAAGATAACCCTCTTTTATTTTAATTATAAATTACTCGCTCAATTTTTATGAAATTTGACCTATGAGGTAATTTTTTCATAATGCTTTATTCGAATCTGAGTAATCTTGAATAAAAGATTCAGAATAATGAATTTAATATGGCGAACAGAAATTATATAAAAAATAATTTTATTATCATATGAAACTCAGTTTTAGGAAGTTTTTAATTGCAAAGTAAATATCACATCAAATTTCTGGTTTTGCTTTATTTGAAGCTTATCAGTGCATACCTAAACAATTATTACTGACTTTCAAACTCTGATTACAATTATTACAAACAATTATTTTCAAAGTAACTTTCAAGCTCTGATTATGACTTTGTGATACTAGACCCATTTTTATGGTTACTATTCTTTTAAATTCGATATTTTCAGAATACAGACAAACTTCCCAAGTAGCAAAGTTTGTCATATTTTGGTCCTTTACTGACCACTATACTACTCAACTGGCAACTTATGACGTCAATATGACATCACGGAATAGCTTTACGAAAATGACGTCAGTATGCCGGCACGAAATGACGTCAGTATGACGTCACGGAATGCCGTCGAATAAAAATCTATAATCACTTTTTGGTCATTTGACGTTATTTGTACAAACATGACTTGAATTTGACGTCAAAATGACGAACTTTGCTATCTGGGTTAGAGATATTAAATAAATACCTTCACGATAATCAGATTATTTCTTTGAAATGTAGAATTTCAAGACCAAAATCGAATTTACTTTAGTGACTCTGAGAATTTTGAGAAAGCAAGATCTTTCATAATTTATTTTGTTAGACAGTTCTGTACTGAAAGGGGAGAGCTGTTAAAGTTTTTTAAATTTTAGGATAAAAATAATTAAGAGAGATTTTTTGTTATTACTGCTTTTTATTTATATTTCTTTTAAAAAAAATTAAAAAAAAATTTTTCAATTAATTAAATTAAATTAATTTAAATAAATATATAATTAATTTAATTAATGTAATTTAATTTTTATTTTTTTAATTAAAAAAATTGTCTTATAAAAAATGTTTATATTAATATATAAAAAATTTGTTTTATTGCCCATGAAAAAAAAAAGATATAAAAAGTGAGCACTAGTTGATTAACCATCCAACTCCATCTAGTGACGAATAAACAAATACAAAGCGAATACAATAAAATTGCGTTGCCATCTATCGCCATTGGATGCAATTAGATAGTCAGCAACAATAATAAGAAACTTGATAATTTCTCCTTTATCAATCAACGTGATTCGGCACCTTTACTGACAAGATACTATTAAAGACTCGGGGCAAATTTTCGGCGGTATAAAAAAGGCCCGGAGGTAATTGCGAACGCTGACATTATCGACAATTGATATAAATTTGCTATTATTAACATAAATATTTGGCTCATATATGTATATTATTAAATTCATGATTTTTTATTACATAAATATTCCATAAATAAATATGCATACTTGTAAAGCTGTAATATCCTATATATTGCAGAAAAATACAATTTTTTCTCTGCAATTATCATCTCTATTGATAATGAAACTTTGACGATAACACTGAAATCACAATTTTAAAGAAAAATCGAGTATTATTGAATTATAAATGCATAAATACGTCTACTAAACTGATAAATTATAAAATGAGTACAATATTATCAGTTTTTAACTCTTAATCACTTCAATATTCACAAGGACACCCATAAGAATAAGGATTTCGTCAGTGGCATCTTACAGCGCGCGACTTTCTCTTTCGATTTTATCCCTTATCGACTGAGAAAGAATTAAACCGTACGTTTCGTATGAGATCGTGAGATGTTGTCAGCATTGACATCAGCATCGGTCGAAAATATTTACTACGCGCCGGGAGACGCCAGGAGGTCTGTGGAGGACTTGAGAGGAGACGCGTGACGATGCACGCGTGCCGAGTCGAATAACAGGATCGTCTAGCAATTTTCTCTTCAGCGTACGACGCGAGTTTTGCGGACGAGATTGGATACGTTAGCGGCACGACAGGAGAGTTACGTACGAGTCTTGCTGTTAGTCACCGTGTTCCGGATGTCGCGCGCCGTGTGGTAAACAGCGGTGGACACTGGTGTCTCGCGACGACGGTGGCGGGAAAGCGACGACTGGTCGTCGCTAAATCGTGACAAACGCGCGGAGCCCTTTCTCTCGAGCGAGCACAAATGGCACTGCTATTCACCAGCATGTGGGACTCGACATTGCTCCTGAATACTCTAACCCCAAAATTCTACGTCGCCCTCACCGGTACGTCGTCCCTCATCTCCGGTCTGATTCTCATCTTTGAATGGTGGTACTTCAGAAAGTATGGTACTTCGTTTATCGAGCAAGTGTCACTGAACCACATCTCGCCGTGGATCGGCGGAGGTGACAACGCCAACGATGGCAGTGGTTCAAGCCTCAACAACTCAGGAGGCTCCTCCAGTCACCAGAATGTACCCGAGTGTAAGGTCTGGCGCAATCCGATTAATCTCTTCAGAGGCGCAGAGTATCAAAGATTTTACTGGGCCACTAACAAAGAGCCTCTCACATATTATGACATGAACTTGTCTGCACAGGATCATCAGACATTCTTTACTTGCGAAGGTGATACTGGTACGATCTGAATGTACATACCTGTCCATACATATTTGTCCATAAAAAACACTTAGAAATATCGGTTGTTGATATTCCGTGTTAAATGTATAATTATTTTAATTATAATATATCTGTATGAAAAATTTAAATATTAGTAGGGATACTCTCCAACAAAAAACAAATTTAAGTTCTATTCTTTTTAGTTGAACTTCTTGCATTGTTTATTTTTCTTCCTTTTCCTTCTACATTGAAGAAAAAAAAAAGAGTAAAGATGAACCATGTAAGAGATTCAGCTTAAACAGTATAATACAGTATGACTCATTACATCCTTGTGTTTGCCAATGTTAAACAAAGATGAAATGTAATCACAAAGATTGTCTTATACTAGGTTCGTTTTTTTTTAGCTGAACTTTTTCCACGATTCTTTCTTCCTTTTCTCTTTATATTGACGAAAAAAAAAAGAGAACAGATAAACTGCATAAAAAGAATAGGTCTTCTGTATCTCTTGTTGGAAAGCGTCATAAGTTAAAAATGTTTATTGTTAATTTCAAGATGTTTGGTCAATTAGAAATTAATTCTGTCCTTTTGATCTTAGATATAAGATATTTCGAGAGATACTGAGCTAATAAATTCTTCTCTTATAGGTAAAGCAGAGTACGAGATCATGCAAACAGCTTGGAGAGAGCGCAATCCAGTAGTGAGAATACAAGCGGCACACAGTGCTCTCGATCGTAATCCCGATTGTGCACCAGCTTATATTCTTCTCGCGGAGGAAGAGGCCACTACTATCATTGAGGCGGAGAAGATCCTGAAACAGGCTTTGAAAGTGGCTGAAAACAATTACAGGAAATCGCAGAATACCCAACATCAGGGATCCATAGCTGAGGCAATACACAGAAGGGATACGAATGTATTAATCTATATCAAAAGAAGACTAGCGATGTGCGCGAGGAAGTTAGGAAAACTTAAGGAGGCGGTGAAGATGTTTCGTGATCTCACAAAGGAGGTGCCGCCAATCATGAATGTATTGAATATCCACGAGAATTTGATCGAGACCCTATTGGAGATGCAGGCATATGCGGACGTGCAAGCTGTTCTAGCCAAGTATGACGACATCAGCCTGCCCAAATCGGCAACCATTTGCTACACAGCGGCGTTGCTGAAGGCTCGTCTGGTGGCGGACAAGTTTTCACCCGATATTGCTAGCAAACGCGGTCTAACCACCGCCGAGATGTCGGCGGTGGAGGCGATCCATCGGGCCGTAGAATTCAATCCTCATGTACCCAAGTATCTCCTAGAAATGAAGCCGCTCATCTTACCTCCCGAGCATGTGCTGAAACGTGGTGATTCCGAAGCGATTGCGTACGCGTTCTTCCATCTGGCACATTGGAAGCAGATAGAGGGTGCCCTAAATTTACTCCACTGTACTTGGGAGGGCACGTTCAGGATGTTACCGTATCCACTTGAACGTGGGCATCTGTTTTACCCGTATCCAACGTGTACTGAATGCGCCGACCGGGAACTCTTGCCATCGTTCCACGATGTCAGTGTCTATCCGAAGAAGGAACTGCCCTTCTTCATTCTTTTTACCGCCGGTCTGTGCTCGTTCACTGCACTGTTGGCTCTGTTGACTCATCAATACCCGGACACCATGGGCGTAGTCGCCCGTTCGATGCTTGCCTGGTTCTCCCATCCGTTTTATTATGTTCTTGACAAACTAGCTATCTTGCCCTCTAACTTATTGCAGCAGCTCTCTAGAATATAAGGCTGTATTTCCATATGATCTCCATTAATGTAAGGACTTATTGTGATACTTGCGACATACTTATTGCTTTATTTCTACTGTAGGCGCCTTTATGAGGTATGTACGTAAATGTGTAAAAGTTCCAATTTATAATTTTTGTCGTGACTGATACCGTACTGATATCTTGTAGCGACGATTATGTGTTTATGTACCGTTAAATTCGAATCTGAACTCGAAACAACGGAGAATGAGTATAACAGTAATAAGAATTTTAGGCAGTAACGTTTTCGTTACGCGTATATATAATATATATATAAATTAGTAATATATATGTATGTATAAAATACGAAATAATTATATAGACTATGTATAATATCGATATATTGTATAATATATATGTATATATATATATTATATGATATATTATTATATAAAATGTAAGAAAAGATGTATCATCGATCAATCATTACATCACTAGTACTGATATGCGGTTATACAAATTTATGCGAAGTGGCAGTTGGGTGCTAAATAAATTGTCTTTGTTTTATCGCATTCATATTTATTCAATGATGGATATTACCAATAGCTTGTAATGAGGTGAAAGATCAAGGCAAATCAGAGATCTTGACATTTCACGTATCGACAGAACAGGAAGTAAGTTCGGCCACGTTCAATCGACCAAGGGTGGAAGGATTAATAATCCTTTCGCGTATCCCTCCGCAATCATTCTTACACAGCATATAACAACGAGAATGTTAATATCTTTCACGTAATTACACGTATATTATACAATTTTTACGAGAGCCCGCCGAAACCAAAAATAAAAGAACAACGTGTCACAAGTACCGACGGATTAGTTTCGCATTCTCTCAATCATCCTATAATCGTATCCGATTTCTGGTCTGCCTGTCTATTGTGAGACGGTTATGATAAGAGAAGAAGAGACAGCAGGAGCGAGAGAGAAAGATATAAGACACTTGGAAGTCAGAGGGCCCAGGTCTCTCTGGTACTCCGGGCTGGCTCCAGCCGCAACTTTGATTTTGTTTCGAAAACATTCATTCTCGATTAAATTCTTAACTGATATAGTATAATAAGGTGAGATAAAATTTGTCATTTCATATATATGTACAATATCTCTTTATAGTTTATCTATATATATCTATATAATTTACTTAAACGGACATACGGTATGTACGTAAAACGTCACGCGAGGAATTACGATTAAATAATTATCCTCCATACACAGCTACTGCGCTTCTCGCATTCACAGCTATGGGAAAGGAAGGGAGAGGGAAGGGGGAATGAATGTTTACGTAATATAAGAACATGTAAAAACTTTCAAATGTGATCCTTAAGATTCGCTGTAGTATAATGTTTAGTCCTTAATTTCATACCGCGTGTACAATTAGATGTATTTATCGAAGAATTACTAATCTACGAAATAGGAAATATTTTGAGTATTCGCCTCCCGCTAATATCCGAGCCTATGTTTTGTACGTAGCCTTCTCGCGCACTTGCTAAAATTATGTTAGAATTCCCCGGGGATGGAAATTCGCTGATTTTGCCCTACCGTTTAGTAGGCTCTTTTTATTGCCGCGAATTATCTACGAAAGTCCACGCAATGTTTCCCTCCATTTTTTTTTCTTTGCTATATATACAAGTTACAGATTGTCCGCTTCACGCTCAATCAGCTCCACGCTAAGATTGCCACGTTAACACGTCACTTCACTGTGTCTAGGTTTGATCGTCTCCACGTTCCTCTACACAAATAAGGCACCTTTAACAAATTACGCTTTATATAAGCTACACTCGATTTAGCAGTCCAACGCTCTCAGTCAATGACGTCACGTCTGCGCTGCGGCGATAGCTAATTCGCAATTTGTCAATCGAGGCATACGTAAACAACAGCAGTCTTAATGTATCGAACAAAAAACGTTATATATAGTGGATATATGTAATCAACTGGATACCAAAATTCTCATAGATCATTTCCTTCTTTCATCATCTAATTTCTCAAACGACGATAAATATTTTTAACTTTCAACGAAGCGCGCTCACACCCTTCAACTAAGTTCATGTTCTCTTAAGATATTCATATATTCCATTCATCTAGCGAAGTTTCTTAATTTATCAAACATCGAGATCGCTTTGAATTCTGCTAAAAATATTTCGTATCGTTCTTGCCCACCACGAAAGCAAGGAATAACGTCGAACTCACTCAAAGAATAGCAATCTATTCGAATTCTATACGTTTAGCCTAATCGAGGCTATCTACATGTTCAAGAGGAAAGCGGTTTTTCCACTCTAAAACGTCATTTGTGCTTGTGGAATGCTAGAAAACAGCGTTGCCCAACCGAAATTTCAGCTCACGTGCCCAGAAAAAGCTTTCTGCCTTTTTCCCCGCTATCGTGCAATCATTATATACGCAAAATTACAAGTCTTTATTTACATAATGAAATTAATAGAAGCTTCTCAAAATATAGCATAATTTAAGCAAATACGTTTACCGAAAAATTGAGAAAATATCTCTAACGCCAATTACAATAAACAGCAATAGATAATTAAATCAAGTCTTTTTTACGTTACCGTATTTTTATCATAACTTGTGAATATACGGAACAAATTACCCGACACGATAGATTGACTATATGCTTACTGGCCGGCACGCAACTGCCGATTGGTCAACAGAGTTATTAAATAGATGTAAAAATTGTGGAAGAAGTACCACAACACATATTGATATCCTTCCTTTTTACCTTACGAAAGAGTTTTAACCGAAACGCGATAGACAGAAAAGATTGTTAATCTTGATATTAAAGAGTTCCGTTTGCGAAATATTGATATCGATCATAGAGTTTAGTGGACCACGAATGAATGCTGCCTTCGACTAAATCCTCAACATGTCTACGCAATTGATCCTCCGTTAACGTAAGGTGGAATCTATTCTTGAGACCTTGAACAGTTGCCGCTCCACCACTGCGGAAACACGGAAGCTGAGAGCCTGCGGGAAAAAATCAATAAAACCCATTGAAATATGCGGGTTGAAAGTGCACACGAACAAATGTGTGAACGATCAGTACGAACGGTCTCTACTACTTACCCGACAACATAATCTCAACGAGGTTAACTATCTTCTCCATGTGCTTCCGCGCCGCAATTAAACCTTGAAGAATGAGGCTCTTAAATTCCTCGAAGAGCTTGGACTGATTGCCACCCATCACCTCGACAAATTCCGGCGTCAGTTTAAATGGGCTAGTTTCAAAGCCGAGATTTCGCGGCGAAGTTGACAAAATGAATCCAAAATCTATGTGGATTAGATGACCATCGCTGTGCAGCAAAATATTGCCATTGTGACGGTCTTTTACTTGAATAAGATAGCTGACGAGGCAATACGCGGCACAGCTCTGAATGAAATTTCTCTGCGCCATACGGAACGTCTCTGAGGTAAAAGGGCCGAACTCTCGTTCGAAATATTGGAAAAGTGTTAATTGGCACTGCTTCTTTACTTGGTGGAGTGAGACGGTGTTCAGAATAGGTTCAATCAGACCACTGTCGTTCGACAAACATAGTATTCTGTAACAAAAAATCAAATTGTCATTCAAGAGCAGAATCATCGAATGTTATTATATAACGAATTTAATATATTAACAAATTATACATCAATTAATAATTATTTTCTCAATAAAAGAAAAGAACAATTAACTTTTTTTACAAGACGAAAATTTCCAATAGTAACTCGCACTTACTTATACGGTCGTACCCAAAGGGGCACTTGTTCGTCTTGCCAAATCTTTTGCAACATTGAGAGCAACTGTGAGGCGAGAAGTTCTTGTCTGAGATCATCACCGCATTTTACGATTACCGCGAGTAATCTCCAAGATGCCAAGTGCCCGTACGGGCTGGAAGCTCTTATGCGTCGTTGCTTCTGCTCCCATGGCTCCTTGAGAACCGCTGCCGATGGATCCTCGGGATCATGACTGAAAGTTGCGCTTGGCGTAGCTGCCATTTCGCTTAATCTTCTTTTGATATCGCCCGGTACAAAGATTGGTTCCCTGCTATCGGACGATTCTTGACTCAGTTGCGATATAGTATCCCGATCTTTTGGTTTACGAAGCTGTAAATACTGAACAAATGGAAAAATTAAAATATAAATTAGAATTAAAGAGATGTAAGGTCACTTGAATAAGATATGTACCTGTTGCGTGATCTCGTCGTCTTCCTGACTCCAACAATCATTAGGATCGTCATCGGGGAAATTAAATGCCACATCTGTATTTCTAACAGAATAAGGCGAGACATTTTTTACAGGGGTTTGTCGTATCGCCGAGTTCTGTTGACTGTCTGAAGTGGATATGTTAGACTGTTCACCGCCTGTTAAGTTCTCCTCAGACTTAGTATGCCTTAACGAGCTGCCCATTATTTTCGTCGGCACGGGCGATGTATATAAATCCTCCACCTCTAATACTTCCATATATATTATATAAGGTGCCTAGAATAGTATCAACATAGAAATCGATATTCAAACGACAAATTTTGCAGTAGTGCTGAGAAAGTGAAACGAAATATCTATACCTTATCTTTGCTATTAAGAACGGCGGCGTATTGTGGCGGAACTCGCACGATATGATGCGGTATCGTACTGTGCAGAGGAAGCCACACCCTTGCAGGGAGATTCAAATTAAGCGTATTGAGCTCTGCCACTAATTGAACGGTTTTACTTTCCTTTGTTGGGATAGTCCCGAGCAATTTACCAATTGATATTAGAGCTTGAATAAATTCGAGTTCTGGCGCGAGTCGGGGTGCCTGTAGAATATACAAGATTCACGTTAAAGCATCAGGTACAACGCTTGCTACTTTCATACAAGATAATGACTTACATTGCAAAAACAATCAGTTTTTTGGCCTCGCAAATCGTTCACCACACCTTGGCAGGAATAGAAGCAGGTACAGCCGTTGTCAAACGCTCGACCAGAGCTCAGGTCCCCAAGACTTACTTTATTTATTATACCTTTTGAAGAATATCCCATTGAATGATCACACATTATGAAAATAATTCACGTGATGCATAATTTATTGATTTAAAGTACAAGTTGTCTTAATATAAATTATTTATAATTACCGGAATGACTACGGCGTATAGTCTGGAACAATCCAGTAGCGTCGGACTGAGATCTTTGGTGGGTTTTCTTATTCGGCGACGTAAGAGTTTGCGTCGAGGGCAATGGTGATGGCGCAGGAACTTGCAATCCAGCAACACGCTGCTTTCGACCCTCATTTCCCTTTGGCCTAAAACATTACACATAGAAATAAATCTGTTTGCTTAAAATTCACATACGATTATTCCTGAATCATTAATCTACCAACATTTCCAAAATACAAAAATTTTCCATTGTTTTCTGTTTATTAATCCTACCTGAGTTCATCTGACAGGATGAGATTTTTCAATTTGGTCCCATGAGATTTCTTCTTTGACGGCAAATGAGCATCAGAACTGTAAGCGTCTAGCAGCCAAGCACATTTTAATGAGAAATCTGCCGACTGTCTACATCTGCAAAGCAATTCGTTTATTTTTAATCCATCCGAATCATAATGCCACGATTCATAAAATAAGTAATCAAGCGATATTCTAATAAGTATCCTATTTACCTATAGACAAGATATGGATAAAGAACTTCTGTTACATCGTGAAGTTGTATGTACATTACAACTAACTGTGGTAAATAAAAGTCCACATCGTTATCCGGAAAGCTGAACATCTTGTTACCTATAATATATCACATGTTATATTTACTGTCAACACGGTGCATTAAAAAAATTTTATTTCACAAAAACGATATTTGGAAAGTTATATGTGATGAAAATAACATTATTCGAATATGATACGTGAAAATTTTTTTTTCTGATGTTTACTATACCTAGATAACTCTGAACGCCGGGTTCTTTGGAATTGAACAGATAAGATATAGCCATGGACATGTCAAATATCTGACTCTCGAAGAGTCGCAGTAGACAGCCTTCGGAGGGTTTCGGTTGCTTCGTCTCTTGTTTTTGTCGACGGACGATGTCCGATTGCTTTTTCACCATCTCAACTTCTTGCTGCTGCGTTGCAGTCGTGCCGCAACAAAGGGTCATGGCCGCTCCGGCCAATTCGTTCTGGCTCGTATCGGCCACGGACGGCGATGACGACACTTGCATAGCGCCTTGATAAATATCGACGCATTCCTGATAGTTATGTTGATCGCTATTGTCACGTTCTCGCACACTCACGTTTGGCCGCGGTTCCTTCGAGCAACATTTACCATCGTTCGCGTCCTCGCACCGAGAACGATCACCGTTGCTCTCGTTCTCGGAGGATACGGGAGACGCTGGACTGTCACTGAGACGCGTGGACAATTCTACAGGTGACACCGGCACTGACATCGACACTGACACTACACCGGCACTGTTCTCCATACCGTCCACCGCATCGACCGAATATACATCACCCGGCTGCGACACGGATGAGTCGAGGCTCTCACGACTGTGCAGATGATCCACACTGGATTCGCGAGTAGCGGGTGCGTTCGTGGCGTCGCTCGAGCCGCTGTCAGAGCCACAGAGAATACCGGAGTCGTCGGAACCGAGACTGGCCAGATCTTCGCGTTCCCGCGCAGTGCGCGCGCTCTTTCCGCATGATCCCGAGGACGACGATGATACCGTTGTCGTCTTAGAGACCGAAGGCGCGGGATTCTCGCATTCCGGGCTCGGAGTAACGTCCACTTCTGGAATCCGTTGCAGAGCGGAGTCCAAACTCCGATTTCTATGATGGTGTGTCAGCGTCGTTGCGGTCGCCTGAGGCACCGGCGGTAATAAGATACCCATTGATCTAGGAATAATAAGATGTATAACTTTATGATCAATAATCTATGTATTGTCATTTCCTCGAATATGCTGTATAGTAGTGTATAGATTACTTCGAATTTTGCAAATGTATTTTTGATTTTTTAATAGAAATAAAAAAGAAGATAAAAATACAAGATGTTTTAAATTTTTAAAGAAATATGTTCTCTATATGACGACCTACATAATTAATATATATATATTTATTTAACTTCTCTATCTTACCACAAAGCAATATATTCTTCTTATAGCCTATTCTCTATTTTATTTTACAAATATACAGTTTGATAATATCCTTAATATTGTAATATTACTATCACTCACATTAACATTGTAATATCACTATTCTTCGTTGCTCCTTAATGCCTTAAACACTATATTTTTACGTTTAAATAATTTTCTTCTTTTTTGCGTTGAAAAAGAACTTATATTTTATCATCTATGTTATTAGAATATTAAACCACTTTTTTATAAGTAACATTTAAACTTTTCTTATATAGGTACATATTTATTCTTCGGTAAGATTATTTTTCCGAACTAAAAAGAATTGCACAAAACAATGGCTAGTTCCAGTTTCCAGTTGGCGACTGCGAAAGTGCGACCAATCAGGAAAATAGATACAACAGAGCCGCGCGTGATTGCGATTATTCGTTGCGGTGATTATTAATATTGATGACGCTGTCGCCGCCGCTGCCAATTTAAATATCTCGGCTTGTATTCCTCCGTTTTATATGCGACGTAACTTCCACTCGTATCGTCAATTCCGACGTCGTGGACGCCGTGGCGTCGATCGCATACATGAGGCAAATTTACGATCGCTTTTATTCAACAAGTGCCAGGAAATGTCGGAGGCGCGCGCCAGACGCGTCACAAATAGCTCGTGCGTGTGTCGCGGAACGACCTCGCCGAGTATTCACGGGATCGAAACAGATACCTGAAGTCCAAACTGTGGTTTCGTTGATGCGTGGTCAGTCTGCTGCGTGGACTGATCGACGGATTCGGCCGACCGTGCACGAGAGGAACATTACAGCTGGCCAGTTTGTGCCGTTTGATGTGTGTCACGCTTTCCTGGCGCGTAGGTCCACCAGTCGGCGTCACTGCCACCACTTCGCTCATATTAGAGTCGAGTACGAGCATCGGCTCGGCTAACAGTCATCTGCTGGCCATGCTGGGGCTTCACCTACAAAACATAAGAAACTGAATCAGTGACATTTCTCAACGTTGGAAGTATGCGTCAACGTCATGATAAAAAAGATTCTTAGATTTGACATATTAGATATATATTGTAAAGATATTGGAAAAACAATTTTATTATATATCCTGATTACTTTATTCATATAGTCCAGATCATTTTAGTAACACTGCAACTTTCCAGCAATATTACAGAAACATTGCAACATTGCAGCAGTGATGCTTCTATGTGTGATTTGTGTATGATATACCTAAGCATTGTGTAATAAAATAATATAATATATTTCATACAGTACAGAACTTAACTTGCAGCAATATTGCTGTAATATTACTAAAACATTGTAATGTTGTTGGAATAATCTGTGCTGTATGGAACTATCATGCACTCATTCTTTATGATTCTCAAGCGATTTTTCGATAATTATATACGATGAAGAATCACATCATGGATATTATAATAAATGTGCTAATTAATGTTATAACCCTTAGTACGACGATTTTCCGATTCTTACTACATACGATGATGACATATTCGTGTCCCACTGACTCTTACACATACTTTTACATGTTTAGGAAGTATTTATACACAAAAAAAATATACTTATTACTTATATCTACATAAGTAATATTTACTTGTTTCAAATATTTCAAAAGTTCCACAATCTATCATAAGTTCATCACAAGCATCAAATTTATTTAAAATATATTTTCTTAATCCTAGTAAGTTTAATACTTCAATCAAAATGATTAAGTTAAAACAAATTGGATTTGCTTATTATACGAAGTCGCTTCTTCGATGAATTTTATAATATTCTTCGAAAGAAAATTAATTCTTATTCTGAGTACACAATAATAAATTTTTCTAAAATTTGTAATAAGTATATTTTTCGATTATTCTCGAGAAAATACTCTTTGTTAAAGATAACCGTTATTTAAAAGAAAGAAAATAAATTGAGTAATCACTTTTCTTAGCAGTAGAATGATATCTTTCTGTGTGTAAGGTTGCGTATTTAAAGCAATATTATATATAAATGTTATAATAGCATCAAATAATTCGTTATAATATTATTAATTATTTAATGCTTCTAGTTTTTCGAAGAAATGTGCAGGCTATGAATGACTCAATCGTGTATACTAAGAGTTAAGTATACTTCCAATAGTATGTGGAAAAAGCGCAAAGAAAATTAAACGGCTCGCGCGATTGTTGTCATTGCTCGAGTGAAAAACTCGAGAGACGCGCGATATACTATTTCCGGTATTCTCATTCTTTTTGTAAGCGTAAGTTGATAACAACAAATGATATCATTTTTTGAGCTTGTGACACGAATACCACGCATATAACGAATCGTAATGTCAACGACGATTGCTCAGCACGAGAACACGCTCGTATAACACGCGTCCAATTCCGTTATCAGTCGCGTTTGTCAATACTGCGATAAGGAAATCAGTATCTCGAATCGGAGAGAGCGTATGTATCTTTTAATTAATACATACAAGAAAGAGAACGCCGTTTTACACGATAGTTTGGTTATATAACGTCTCGATATCACGAAAAAAGAATCACGCGCGAGAGCAGCTGCGAAACTGAGCTACCGGAAATAGCGTCTGTCTAGAAGGCCAATCGCACCGTTTTAGTATCTAGATAAGACGCGAAATTGAAACTTCCTTTCGAGAAATAAGAATTCATGTCGAAGTGAATTCCATCTGTACAAATCGCTTCAAACGATACTTATAATGCAGACGAAATTTTAAACCGTTCTGAAATCAGAGGTCTTCTGAAAAGAGAAAGCGAAGAATCTGCAATCTTGAAAAATTTGTAGCTTTACGATACGTAATCCTGATGTTTCTTTGAATATGGATATAAAGTAGCTGGAAAATAAATCTCTTTTTATAGAAGTCATCAAGCAATCATTAACCAGACAAAAAATATTTTGCTGCATCAGCTAGAATTATCGCTATTTATCTGGTAGAAAATTATATATCATATGCACAGAATTTATAGCACAATACTGTAACGATGCAAAAAAATTTAAGTCTCATAATCAAACATCAATCATTGCTAAATAAGAATCACAGTCACTTTTATATTTTATCATGTGATTGAACGTTACAAAGAGACTTTCTTGATAAATTTGACAAGTGATTTAGACATAAATTTTGTCTTTGTCATCTATATTGATTAGATATAAAACATATCCTATTCCGCAGTGCTTTCTAATCATTTATCTTTTTTAGTTACACGGAAGAAGCAATTCTGCTGAAGAATCTAAAAATTTAGCTAAATATAGATCTGAAAATAATTTTGTTAAACCATCAAAATAATTTTGGAGGAATTTCAAGCATGATAAACAATGCTGCAAAAGGTTTTGACATTCTAGCAATCAGTTTAAACGTCTCACATAATAATTTTAATAATCCAACAAAATTATTTTCGGATCTGTTTATAACTAAATTTTTCTTTAGTAAAATCGTTCTTTTTCCGTGTAATTTTTCGTAGATAATTTTCGCTATAACTGCAAGATCATTGTTTTCAATGAATAGTAAACCGAAACATGATCATTAATTGTAAAGATTATCGAAACATGATCATTAATTGTAAAAATGTATGCACAAAAAAGACGGTTTTGTTGAAACATTTAAAAACTTAGCTATTTTGTTAGGCTATCAAAATAATTACATAGGACCCTCAAGCAGATTGTTAAAATGTTAAAACTTTTTACAGCAGTGCTCATCATGCTTGAATTTTCTACATGATTATTTTAGTCCAATAAAATTATATTCAAATTTGCATCTACCTACAGTTTGAGATATTTCAACAATACCGTTGTACTTTCCGTGCATATATGTATTTAAATGCACGTAGGCAACAATAAAATAAAAGGTCAACGAAAAGTCGAAGGATTTTTGTTGAATTATCCGCGTTGTAACGGTAACGAATTGAAAAAGTCACGATACGTGTAACACAGACGTGTAGAAAGTGCGGCTTTTTATCAATTCGAACACTTTCTAGGATCTTCCTGGCGCAGTACGGCGCGCTCCATTCTACGCACAATTATCCCGCGGGTAAATAAACGCGAGTATAAAAGACGATGCAATATTCCCGGTTAGTTACGTAGTTAGTTACATGGAGAACAAGCGCTTCGATGAGAAAATAAACTCATTCTCTGAACTTTTCTGCGTCGAACGTGAATATACCGCATACTTCGAAGCTACATTAAAACGCTCCGACTAATGACTTTTCGCAACTAATTCTCTCGCGCGATCCCAAATATTTTAATAATTTAATATTCAACGATCCTTTATTTCTCAAGTGAATGTATGATTCTGAAACTTGTGAAAACTCGCCAAACGAGCTGACACTCACCGAGTGAGTTTCGCAATCTATATAGAACGAATTTGAAAGACGCTCAAGCTGAGAAGCGCAAACAATAGAGTTAAAAGTATTGAAATACTAAACTCTGACAAGAGAGAGCTTTAAAATAATCCTTCTTAATTGCGCAAACGTGCCGTCAACGAAGCTAACTGTCTATTAACCGATATTTCTTCACCCGAGGGTCCATCTAGTGATATTAACTGCTGAGTGATGAGTAAATCCCACTATCTTTTATACGTGTTACTTTTTCAAATCGTTGAACTACTTCAAAACGACGAATTACTTCTTCACGTGACAAAAACATTGTACGATGGTATTTGAAAGATTGCGGCGCGGGTGTCTCGATGCGGAACCGTGGTTTCTATCTCGACATACGGATCGGTTGCGCATTGCAAAATCGACTTGAAACTCGCGACATGCGTGGTACCATGTGCTTTCACCGATCTGCTTCGGTGCCGGCGCGTACTCGACGGTACGAATGTACTCGCTCCTCCTGAGTTCCAAAATTGCGATGTAGACGATATACTCGGTTCCGACCGTAGGCTGTCTTCCTGCGTTTATTTATATCGCGGAATAATCCCAATCGAATCTTAAAAAAATATTAAAAGTATAAAACAGGTTTAAGGATCAATGTAATAAAATAATAACAAAAAATACCCGGTTCATCAGCACTAAATGGACACGTACACGTATCTCCTATTTATATATATAATTCCGGTTGATACTTGAACTGGTCCGTTCAATCTCACTTGTTGATACCGGATGTCGACGTCATATCGAAGCGAATAGTTTATATCTTAATGGACTTTCGGTATCTATAATTATTACAGTAAGTTTTATAACCATCATGTTTAATTATAAGATCGATTATTTTAAATAAAGGATTAATTAAGATTTTTTTTATTATTTCTACGTCAATCATATGGAAATAATTTAAATGATATGTCGTAATTACAGAGCATTACTTTATCATTTGTCTCTTGTCTATATCAAAGAGAAATGATTTAATGTCTCGCAATTGAAAGATTAATTTCCTAAATCACGGTGCAATAATTATCGCTGCTACTCGATCTTTTTATGATTATCGTGCTACATCAGCAGTATCTCGGACAAAAAGGGAGATAGCTTTTTTTTTCTTTAATGGCTATCCCGGCACAACGAACGCAGAGGCGGGCATGATGAACGCAACTAGCTATAAGCGAATTACGATGATCTAATCACTTCGATGATCTAATAATTGGCGTCGGTGACCGAGCGGCTTTAACGACTTTTGGAAGCGCGTGATTAACACGCGGGCGTTTTCACACGCGTAGGTGTGAAACTTGCGCTAGAAAGTCGCGCGTTGAAACTGCGAGATGGCGATTCGAAGATTACCTTTTATAAAAAGACTTTTGCGAAGCGAAGGACACAACACGTTCGCGGAAGAAGCTCGCGGATGATTATATTATCGTAGCGAAACGAGACAATGGTTGCGTTCAGAAAAAATAACTTTGCAACGTAGTAAGATTCTTTATTATGATTGATTTATATATTCATACATTTAGGTCTAGTAAGGAACTAAAAATCAATCGTATTAGGTCTAGTCTGGAACCTTGCTCTAAGTGGCCATAAACCGTAAAGGCGTAAAAAATTGGTCAATCACAGTCGAATGTAAGGAGAATAATGGATTATGAGTGTTGGTCAATTTCTTACGGCTTCACGGCTTATGGCCGTTTAAAACAAGGTTTTGGACTAGACCTTAAGCAACGTTTGTAATTTTAAGGCGATAAACTTAAGCTTTAAGGCGTCGTCTACAATACACGGAGTAAAAAGTAAGAGTAAGAAATTGACCAATCATAGTCGAATGTGAGAAGAATAATCGACTGTGATTGGTCAATTTCTTACTCTTACTTCTTACTCCGTGTATTGTAGACGGGCCTTAAAACCCAATTGAACTAACGTTACTTTAATTTTAAGCGAGGTTTAAAACTCGCTCGCTTTCTGTCTCTCTATCGACTTTAAAGAGAAAAAGAGAGAATGTTGAGCTTCGCTTAAAGTCAAATTAACGTTGATGCAATCGGGTCTAAAAGCTTTAAAAACTTAAGGCGTAAGAAATTGACCAATCACAGTCGAATGTGAGGAGAATAATCGATTATAATCGGTCAATTTTTTACGGCTTTACGACTTACGACCTTAAAGCAAGGTTCTGCATTAGATCTCAAACAACGTCTACAATAAAATTTTAAAAGCGTAAAACTTAAGCTTTTAACCCTTAAGACGCAAGAAATTGACCAATCACAGTCGAATCTGAGGAGAATAATCGACTATGATTAGTCAATTTCTTTCAGCTTGGAGCTTAAGCTTCAATTTTACGTCTTAAAATCTCATTGTGAATTGTTAAATTCATAATGTCAAATTATGTCCAATTTGAGTTATTTTTAACCATCTCTATAAGTCGCCACTGCTGTTACTAATATGTCGTTAATTTGACTAAAACAGTGAAGTTAAACAATTTAATCCAAGAAAATGTATTAAATTTAGTTTATTATTTACTAAATACATAATATGGACGATATTTACTTTGAAAGTAACCACAGAAATGGATTAATTTACATCTCGACACACATGGAAGTTAAAAATAATAAAATGTAATTTAACTCAAAGGATTGGATTACCACTGCTTCTTTATAATATCTAACAGTGTAACCGTTTTAAAGAATCTTAAAACATTTGCAAAGCTGCTTTTTCTACTGAACGCAACCAACGTTCTACGTGTGCGATTTTACGTAAAGCAGAACGTAAAACGATACGAAATCAGATAGTTCCGAACGAATGAAAGATCTCACACAGTTAAGGCGGTAACCAGGGAAAGGATTGAAAGCCTCTGATCCAAACCCGTTTATAAAAAAAAAACTTGAAATCTTCCTCATTTATACACGTCAAATCATTTTAGACATCAAACTGAGATTTATAAAGTGAAATCTTCGAACTGACAGAGATAATATTCGCAGATGTTCGATATTCAAGCAGATCAAGTTCCATTTGCTTAATGCACACATATCTTCTTCGCGAAATGCATGGGAAATCATTGATTAGACATGCATTGCAATGCCTCATCGATGGCCATTCTAGCTAGTTCTAACTCTCTAAAACTTTTAGAGCAAATCTTACTCCGAAGAGTGAAATTTCAGATTGAAAATGGAGTCTGCATTCTTTTTCAAGATTGACTTAATTTTCACTTTTTAAAGTAAGATTCCACTTCAAAGAACTTAGAGAGAACTTTTAAATTCTACGATAGTTAGAATTTCGCGATGCGTATCTCGACAAGACTGTCTGTCTGCCCTCGTGACATTTCTGACGGCATCCATGAAATTTGAACGTCAACGTCGCGAAACCTCGCATGCGAGGAAATTTTCTGAGTCGTCTTTATTAATATATATGGATCTCGTAGCGGTTAAAATTCATGGAATTTTTATTGTTTTGGATGAATGTCAAAATCCAGTATCTGATGTGTTGGGCAACTGTATAAATTATCGCTATCACTACCATTCATCACGCACGTGACACTATTTATCATATCCAAAACGTACTATCTTAAAGACCATTCTACAGCCAACTGCTGTTTTCATTGAGCAAATACGACTAACCTTTTGAATATAATTATAATAGCAAGCAGAACAGTGTTAAGTCAGTATTAAGTAAATCGTCGTCGGTTATCTAATGAAAATAATCTTGGTAATTTCCATTTTCGACGCTACGTCAATGTTTGTAAAGTTATCGCGACAAGTAAACAACATAAAGATCATTATTTTCGACAATAAAATTCCGATTACTCGTATAAAAATTAAAATTAAAATAATTCGTAATAATAATTCAATAATAATAATGCACGTTTGAACTATTTCAAATATACACACTAAGAAAAATATTCTGATTAAATCAACAAAAAGATCCAACAAGAATGGCATTTTAACATCAAGAGATCAAACAGAATTTCAAGTTATTTGTTCGGTTTCACCAAAATGCCTCTTCTTTAGTGATTCTAAAGAATTGTTATCAAGTTTTAAAATTCTATAACTTTTCCTTGATTTCCAGACAAAATTTTCATGATTTTCTCTGATACTTTTAATAATATATATTTTGAAATTTTTTGTATTTGCATTCTGATTTAAAAACTATCAAATATTTTGTTGAGAGAACAATTGAATATAGCAATATTAATTACTATTAATGTTGTTGACACTGCTTGCATTTAATTATTAAGCGGTGTGATGTACGCATATTAAACTTCTTTAAAGCCAAAAATTTTTATTTTCCAGAAAGTTTTGCAAAATTCCGTGACTTTTCCCTCATTCTCCAGACTGTTTTCCGTGACATTTCTCTGATTTCTAGTTTTATGACAATCCTCTTGTTAGACCCTTTCATTAGTTTAATCAGAACATTTTTTTTCAGTACATGTATAAGACATAATCAGGATAGCTCTGGTACAGAAAACGAGAAGAACAATTTTGCTAAAGTATTTAAAAGTTTAGCAATAGCTACAACTCTGAAAATAACTTGGTCAGACCATCAAAATAAATATATAGGACGCTGAAACTGGTTGCAAGAATGTCAAAACGTTTTGCAGCATCGCTCAGTACGCTTGCGATTCCTACGTAATTATTTTATCGGTCCAATAAAATTATTTCAAATCTATATCTAGCCAAATTTTTAGATACTTTGGCAAGATCATTCTTTCTGTGCACGTAGCATTAAAATATATACCTAACAATTACATCTTAAACATCTCTCTTCAACGTGTGTTAAAGCCGGCAATATGTAATGGATCAACACAACATGCACGCACACAGGAAAAATTTCGCGTGCTGTTGCATCAAAATCTAAAAGCACGCGGCTTGCAAATATTCCGATTGATCACTGTTAACAAGATATAATCGTCGCATGCTGTTTTCCCGCAACGCAGAATCCGCGACGGTGGTGATCTTTAGCGATTTCGAACTAAGCGCTGTACCGCCTCTCCGTCTCGCCGCGCCGCGCGAGCGTCTCCTGGCACCATCACCGCCGCTCCGCTCCGCTCCGCTTCGCTTCGCGTTGCCAGCTCGCTCGCTCCGCGCAGCGAGATGGGTGTGCCATGTTCGCGAGAACGAGCTTCCTGTCGATCTCGTGCGTGTTGACAGAACATTGGAAAATCCACACCCCCGTCGCCGGTCGCTGTCGCGCCGTTCTTCGTGACGGAATCAATTACCCTCGCCTCGCCGCGCCGCGCCGCGCCGCGCCGCGTCGCGTCACGCCACGCTACGGCGCGACGCGACGCGACGCAAACGTAACGTAAACGTCAAAGTCGGCGTCGACGTCAACCCATTGGCACTCACCTCGCGCTCGAATCCGGGATCCCGAGCTACGATGCTACCGACATGCCACGGCCTGCCGTCGTTCGATCTTGGCCGTCTAGGCGAGCCGAGTCTCAGAGTTTCACGGCGACGACGCGTGGGGACGTGTTTGCCGCGGCCGGGAGTCGGGACGGAGTGCGAACTGCGAAAGAGAGACGGACGGAGAAGGAGGAGAGAAGAAGCGTATCGTCCCCGTCGTCTTAGTCGTCTATCTCTTGTATCTCCCTTTCGTATGGAATGTTGAACACCAGTATTGAGTACACCGGGGTAGTGCCGAGGCACAGCGACACACACCGACGCTCGCACTTCGTAATGGCAGCGACACGTTCCGGGTTCCGGAGCGGTTTACGCACGCATGAGGATAGACAGACGGGCACGCACGCACGCACGCTCCCGTCACCCGTCACCCGTGCCGTCGTGCCGTCGTGCCGTTTCTCGCTGCCGCCGGCTACGCCCAACAACGCGCGTCGATCGCGGCTCCGTCGCGGGCACGATGCGCGCGATGCATCGCGGGGGACGAGTGACGACCGCGACGAGCGGAGAAGCGGATCGGAGGAAGCAGCGGCGACGGCGCTGGCTCGAGGCTCGAGTATCGGCGGCTGGCTAAGCTGGCTTGTGCCTTGCGATTATCCCGCGCCGTAGAGGAGGAAGGAGCGTTCTCGCTCGGATCGTACCGAATCGACGCTGCGAGAACGACGAAACCGCTTTCTATCCACACCAAACCCCGGCGTTGTTGTCCGTCGCACGACGCATTGAGCACTGACTCGGCGCGGCGCACTGCTGCCAACCGCGGCGCGGCGGACGTGAACGGTGAACTCTGGCCGGCCTGAATCACGGCATCACGCGGCTGCGCCGCGCCGTCCAGGGATGTGCCTAGTTCGACTACGAACCCCACGATGGCTTCTCGAATCTTCTGTTTCTCGAAACCTGTTGCGGGATTCTCTCTAAACATTTTATCGATAATTATCGCTGTCGTTAATTAGTGACAGCCAATGACAGCCGTGCTTTCTTCCAGGATTATCCTGCCATTGGCTGTCGTTAGTTAACGATAGCATCGATAAGACG
>NW_017297898.1:249238-293262 GCF_001594075.2 Trachymyrmex cornetzi | reverse complement strand
GAAACTGGGCCTTAGAGAATCCCGCTACCGGACTGGGTTCAGCAGAAAAATACAGCCTTGCAATCATTTCCGATTGTGTCAGATTCTTTAATATGATTGGTTTAGTTTCAGGAAATTAACGGCAAGATCCATCATATATTAAAGAATTTTACAAAAGTTGCAAGTTGCTTTTTCTGCTGAACGCGGTCTATGAGAAACGCCCCGTTTCAATCACGATGGAAGAAAACCATGCGTTGAATGGCATTTCCGTTGATGCGCGTTTTTTGACAAGAACCGCTTTCGGATCTAAATGACGCGCACATTATGAACCCACCTCGTCGAGATAAAGACAAGATAAGGTGTTTTAGGAATTATCTGCCGATAAAGGTAGATAATTGTTTCTTATCGATTTGTGTTACTTTTGAATGAAATCAAGTTTTGTATGACTATTTCCTGTATGACTTTTTTCAAATAAACTTTCGTTCACGGATATGAATCTCTAATTACCAAAACATATTTTTTGCGTTTCATATTTATATTAACTGAGCTTATTTAATTTATCGACAGGTATTTATTAATTAGAAAAGTTTACCTTTAAACTAATGAAGACTCAGTAAAGTTGAAACTTTTTGTCATTCTATTTAATGTTCTAAAAAATAATAAATTGATTTATAACACCCTTCACGGCTCATTTTTAGCCGTTGACTTTATTAATTTGCTTTAAAATAAACTTGTGAAACAAAATATAGATATGTAGACGCCAAGGAAGGTTTCAAAGTTGACTCATGTTTTCTAATTCATTTGAAGTCCAAGTGACTCATTTGCTTTAGTTTTAAATACTATTGATAATGGAATATGAATATTCTCCTTTCGTTTGAAACACTCCACTTGATTCATGCGCGTACACGCGTATGTTAACATCTACATACGTCATTTGACACCGTTGAGAGCCGATGCGAGTCCCTTTCGACCGCGTGAAAATTCCACACTCTAATTAATTATATCGCTCGCATTCACGACCCGGACCCCAATCGTCGTAAATTTAAATGACCGCATATCTAAAGAGGGAGAGATAGAGAAAAAGAGAAAAACGTAACGATTCTATTGAGCTTCTCTTACGTTACGCAATAACGAGTGATTTTATCTCCTTCTCGAGAGGCGTACATAATTCTGCGGCGACGGCCATTATATCATAGCGCTATGGCAATACTTACTCATCGTCCGCGTATTGACAGCGTTTCATCCCATTGTCACTCTACTCCGGCATTGTTCAGCGTCAAGAGTACATGTTGACGGTGCTGAAATGTAAGCCGTCGCTATCAACCGAACGGGATGACAGCATCGAAGATAAGAAAACCGTCGAGCCATCGTATGTACAGTCATGAGTCTTAAAGAGTCTCGGCTTAATTGGTGCTGGCCTTTGTGACGAAAAAAATGCAAATTGAAAATTGTTTATGTTTACAAAATATGTTTGCGAACATAAACATTGATGATTTGTAATGGTTATACTCTCTAAATTCTCTAAAGTGAAATTTCACTCTTAAAAGTGAAAATTGACAGTCTTGAAAAGGAGTGGCTTAATTGTCAATCGTTAAAAGTGAGAGTTTACTTTTCAGAATGACATTTACTTTAAAAGTTTTAGAGAGTAAACAATAAATTATAAATCTATTAATAATATCAATAATAAGATTGTATTCGGACCGACAAGAATTAAACACTAAGTATAAGCATATTCACGCCTATGTGACGGTCAAAGCTAGATCTTTTTTGCCTAAATAATTCCCAGTGAATTATCTATATCCTATATATGTACATGCATATATATCATATTTTTGTAGTTTTCGAACTGCGCACCGAAATTTTTCCGGACTTTATCTAACGCAATTAAACTACTGCAATAATATCACAAGTTAAATTAAATTGACAATGTGCTGAAAACCTTAAATAAATTTATTGCGAAAAATATGTACATATAGGATATAGATAATTCACTGGGAATTATTTAAGCAAAAAAGATCTATTAATAATACTTTGGTGAACATTTTTCTCATAATTTTTATACGAATTGGAACATTTTTCAGAAATACTCAGAAGTATTCGGAAAGTTTACATCTTCTCTCAGAATTTTTCATACAAGTAAATTCTGAAATATTCTGAAATTTCTCATCTCATAATTTTTAAAAAGTATTTTTTAATTTTTTAGATTTTATAACATTTCACACACACACACACACACACACACATCAGAAATTATACTTATAAAAAATCTTAAAAATCTTACGATATTTCATAATTAACATATATGAAAAATTCTGAGAAAAGCGATGTAGATTTTCTGAGAAATGTTCCAATTCGTATAAAAAAATGTGAGAAAGTTATAAAATTATACAAAAATTCTGAAAAATTATATAGAAATTTTAAAAAATTCTGAGAAAAATTTTCACCAAGGTGAACATCGTCTCCTGAAACAAAACATCGATTTGTAACAGTAAATAACAATGTTAGTAATGAATATTGTCTCTTAAATATGATCGCCTCTCTCAAAGCTTATCTCATAAACATTCAATAATTCAAATAATTCTTATCGCACTCATTGTCAAAGATAAACGATACGAAGTATCGAGGTTAAAGCCGAAATTTTACAAATTTTTTCTTGTGTCGTATATGCGTTCGAAAATTTGAATTTCTCGACGCAAATTTCTTGATACGTATGTGCATTTAATTTTTAAAGAATTTATTTGAAAACTTTTCGAATTCTCTCTCGAGTTTTGTTTCACATCCTATTTTAACTTTTTTACAGTACGGGAAAACCACTACTATATAGTAATAATGAAACAGTGTCATATTTTGAGGCAAGGAATACAGTAATAAATTATGACAAATCTTACTCAAGGAAAAACTGTAAGATTTTAAAAGTAGACCTTCATCTTTTAAGATGGTTAAAGGTTAAAAAAAGCTTAAAGCTAAACGATAGCTTTCCCTTTTTTTTCCCCGAAAGAATTTATGCTTTAAACAAATATTCATTATAATAGAATATTAATATAAATTATTTCTTACAGTTTATTCAGACTTAGATTCAAAACTCTTTCACCTTTTCAATTATTTCACTATCTGTTTTGAAGAATTTTTTCTTGTATTTCCCGTCCAAATTCTTAATAAATAAATGATTTTCGTAGAATATCCCCATGAAATTTGTGCAGAATTATTTGTTTCGAGCAGGTAAACTTCCAACTTTTCCTTTCTTTTCTTTCCAGCGTTCATTTATATTCGTTCGTTTATTTCGTTTCAACAGAGAACACAGCATGATGTAAAGAACGGACCTTTTAACGTTCTTTCTCTGCCAAGGACTTCTCTGACGGTTCGCAGTGCCGGGGCCTGAATGAGCCACGGGCCCCACTGTAAAGCAATAAGCATCTTGCGCTTGGGTTGGCACTGCGGCACCGGATGAACGATACTACTCGGGAGTAGAAAGGAAAGGTCGCGCGGTCACAAGTGCAGCTGCACCCGGCTTAACATGTAAGCGGGGTGGTCGGAGGCCAAGCAGATAGAAGCGTTAGGGCCGAGGGGGTAACCACCAGCTGAAATATTGTCCCACAGATTACGTGATTTCATCTGATTACAAATAATTTTTTTCACTACTATGAAGTATAATTTGGTAAAATATACGATTTTATTTAATGTCATACAATGATTTCTCGTGGTTGCATATATAATTATCGGATTATACATAGAGATTTTATATAAATTTTATAATGATTTCGAGGATTCTGTCCCACGATTAGGGTAAATTGGGGTATTATGGCCATACGGAAAAGATGGCCACAGACCACAATTTCTCCAATAATAGATAAATAGTGCATTTTTATAGTCATTTTTAAAGATAATCAATATTTACAGTAGTTCATATAAGTACACTGTTCAAAATAACAATATTATAAATATTATCTAATATTTTTTCTTTCGACTATCTGCAAATTTTGCACGTGTCTGCTAAAAACTGTTATAATGTCTAATAAATTACAGTTAAGCTACCATAATCAACATTACATACACAATAAAGGTACGTAAATTGCAATGTGACCAATAATTAATACTTTCATTTTCACTATTTATTTATAAATACTATGACTATCTTTCTTAATGTCATGGCCATCTTTTCCCTAAAAATCAGATAATACGGCCAATGCATACTTTATAATATTTTGATAAAATTAAAGTTCTGTTAAGTATTTTCTCTTTAATTTCGATAGTATTTGTTACTTTAAACTTCAGTGAAAGTAATATCCCAAATATTGTTAAAAAGTAACAAGAATAAATGTATGTTTTTTTGCATTTTAAAAAACTATGGCCATCATATCCGAGTTTACCCTACATTAAGTGATTACCCCCTCGATTAGGGTTAAGGTACCAGGTTAAGGTACAGCTCCAAATCCAACCATACGTTGCGGCTGCACAAAAATTCGCATGCTACTTTCCTTCCGAACAACAACGGCCTTTTGCTTTCTTCGCCCAACCCCTTCCCCCTTCCACCCCCAACCATCTTTTCACCAACTCGAGGCTACGGCGTTGCTCGATTCGTGGTGCCTCGCAATGTTTCACAATACAAGGCAGACGATGCTTCCATACCCCGCGCGATACGAGGTCTCGCGGGTATCACAAATTATCGTCAAGTTATCAATGACTCACGGAAGAATGCGCGTTGCGCGCGTGAAATGTAGAAGATATATTATACATATAAAGATTGTATCTCGCATTTTATTAGCACGTTATTATAGCGCGAAAATCGATCTTTTGGTCGACGTGAAACCAGTTTCCCCTCAACAAAAATACGACGTATATATTTCACAGTTAATTAAACACATTTATAATACATCATGAATGAAATTAGTCAACTTCCTTCCGGTACCAGTTACTTTTTTTTTACAGCAGTTTAAGGTACAGCTATGATGTATGTAGCAGGTTTAAAATACATTACGAGGTAGAAAAAAATACACGAGTCATCATGACATTAAAATGACATAAAGATAGCTCTAAAGTGGTTACTAAAAGTCACTCAATCAGTTACGATTTAGTTTAACATCATTTTGACTTGTTATTCTACTTGGATTGGATGTTTATTAGTGGCAAATACCCTAGTCCCAGTTTCTTTGATTGCCTTCATTTTTTATACAGATCAAAGTAAACCGAACCGTTTTGTTTACCAAAATAGATTTCGCTCAAGCAAATTGTCACTCGAAAAAATTTGCATGAGTAGGGTGAGAGAGAGAGAGGTGATTCAATTTTAAATGAAATTAAATTTAAATCCAATTTTTAAAGTTCGAGTTTAGTATAAGCAGAAAAATATGATTCCATGTTAGAGAAAATAATTACTCAATTTACTTTTTTTCTTTTAAGCAATTATCTGTAACAGAAAATATTTTCTTGATAATAATCTTAAAATATATTTATATTATAAATTTTACAAAAACTAATTATGTATTCAGAATAAGAATTATTTTCTTTTAAAAAATATTATATATAAATAACTGAAGAAACAACTTTACATATATAAAATAGGCAAATCAAATTTATTTTACTTTAATATTGATTTGAAGTATTAAACTCAATTAACTAAGACTCAAAATATACTTTGAATAAATTTAATACTTGTGATGGAACTTATGACAGATTTGCGGATATATAAATTTTTTTTTACAATTTTATTTGAAACAAATAATTATATTACTTACGTACAGTATTTTTTGTGTATAAATTTTTCATTGTGTGAAAGATATTGAAGAGGACGTGTATCAAACAGGAAAAAGTCAAACTTCAACTTCGAAAATCGGAGTCAAATTTTATTTCGTTTACAATTATACCATGTTCAGAATTGTATCATTTCACTTTATGTGCGAATGTATAATATACATCGTACTTATTAACGTATAAGCGACAAAAATAGCCGAGTTTAGCATACACATACGTAAAAAGAGCTTATATATTTCCACAAAAATCACAGACCGTAATAGGAGAAACGGGTTTTTGCTCCTTCCTTCCCATGAATATAAATTTAAATCGCCACGATTCGGCGAGCTATGACGCGTCTTCGCCACCATAGATTATGACAGTTGTTTGGAACAGTCACGCATGCCTGTGCGACGACGTAAACGCTATCATGTGCGATATCATGCTCAACTAAGGCATCGCACGCTGTGAATGGGAAATTAATGGATTTTCGATCGTAAGAGTTCGCCGCACGGCTCACGCTGACTCATTTGCCTGTGATTGCGCTAAAATCCATATATAACATATCCGCATGTATTGAGAGCGGCATAAAGCCGTAAATCGTACTAGTGATTGCACAATTGTGATTTACGACTACTTTGCTCTAATTGGTTAAAAAGTAATTACCAATCGTCAATCACAATCGCTAGTGTGATTACGGCTCAAACCGTGATCTTATTAGAGATTGAGAGATTGAGATTAGATATTAAAATTTAACCAATCAAAGCAAAGTTCACTAAACTTAAGATTGGTTTTCTTTCTTCTGATTGGTAAAATTTCAATCCAATTTTAATCTCAATCTCTAGTCTGACCACGGCTTTACGCCTTATATTCTTTGCTACAAATTGTTATTTCACCGTGTATTAATGGATACTTGAGTAAATATATAAACAAAATAATGTCTTACATTATTGGATACATTTATTTAGATTAAATTCGAGCGAGAAGTAAATTCAAGTTCGCTTTAGACGATCTGTAATTCGCATTTAGGATTTAGGATAGAATTCTACCTGTACGATATATCACGTCATTTGAATTATTAAATTACACACACACGTATAAATTAAAATACGTACATTCGAATACATTTCTTACAGAAATCCAATTTATAATAATACTAGCCAATTTAATACTGAAAATTATTATTAATTATTTATTTTAAGTATTAAAAGCACTAAATAATAGTCACTACCTTCTAGTATTAAATTTCTATAAGAAATGTGGCATATAAAGTTATAAAATGAACTATCTTAAAATCTCTCATGCGAAATATAAATTGTAAACAAATACAATTACTTTGATCATGTAGATCCATTCAATGCCTGTCGATCGATGGAATAGCATTGAACATATTTTTTATAGCTGAATTAGTGTACACTTTTAGCAAAGATAATGACGTCTTTGCACTTAAAATGAAACAGATATATGTTTCATACTCGGCAAGAGCGAGATGGGAAGTTCTAATGCAGGAAAATCCAGTGCAATAATAAAAAACAAACCTAATTTCAACGGTATTATTGTTTTGTTCTATAACTGTTTGTAGTCTTGCTTGTGTGAGAAAACTGAAAGGAAAGAAAGAATGAAAGACTACTAATCCCATTATTAATACGCGTTTATTACATTGTTGCGTCTATTCATTGCTCTCAATTACTTCGACTATTTTATTACCTACTTAACTTTCTTTCACAAGCGCATATCACGTAATTATATATCCCATGCATATTCACAATTGTTCCTTGCATTCTGTTGTACAGGGTGGGCCATCTATTGGTACGTTTTTAAAAATGCGATCAAATGAGCATACATTGATATTTTTTATTAATTTTTTTTTTGTTGTGAAGCTAAAAGTATCCGCGTCAAGAATGAAAAACGATTTCGTTCATGTGGCTCCCTCTACTGGCCTTACAGTATGCCATTCGGTCACCCCAATTATTAATGACATTTTGGACTACCTCGGCGCCAATTTCACTCAAAACAGTCGTAATATTGTTTTTCAAAGCTGGAATTGTCTCTGGATTATCCGCATAACATCGGTCTTTAACGGCACCCCACAGGAAAAAGTCCAGCGGTGTCAAATCGCAGCTACGCGCAGGCCAATTGACATCTCCTGAACGGCTGATTATGCGGTTGTTGAACTTGGTGCGCAGAAGGTCGATGGTAAGTCGGCTTGTATGGCATGTGGCGCCATCTTGTTGAAACCAAAGGTCGTCCACATTCATAGTGTCGATTTGAGGCCATAAAAAGTTGGTCAACATGGCTCTGTAGCGTTCGCCATTGACGGTAACGGCGTTTCCAGCATCATTTTCGAAGAAAAATGGGCCAATTATGCCACCACTCCAAAATCCACACCAAACTGTGACTCTTGGAGGATGCATTGGTCTCTCTACGATTGTGTGTGGCTGTTCCGAGCCCCAAATCCGGCAATTTTGCTTGTTCACATATCCGCCGAGATGGAAATGAGCTTCGTCCGAAAAGATGATTTTTCGACCAAAATCGACGTCATTATTGAGCTGGTCTATAGCCCACACAGCAAACTGATATCGAAGCGGATGGTCATTTGCTTTCAACTCCTGAGTCATCTGGATCTTGTAGGCGAATAATCCGAGGTCTTTGTGCAGTATTCTCCTCAGGCTGGTGCGACTAATGCTCAGTTGCTGCGATCGGCGTCGAGTTGAAGTCGTCGGATTCTGTCTCACACTTTGGGCCACAGCCTCAATATTCTCGGGTGTGCGCACTGTCCGAGCTCTGGGACCACTTCTGTCATCCACTAACATCCCTTTCTCACGAACTTTCCTCACCAATTTGCGTATAGCTCCTTCGGTGGGTGCTCTATCACGACCCATATTTCTTTTCAAAATTCGTACAGTTTCGGCGACACAGCACTGACTTTGAAAATAAGTTTTTAAAATTTCAAAACGCTCTTCAAGAGAAAACATGTTGTTTCGTGCCGCGGACGGTATGACTAATAAACTGTCAAAATTTCGGGTCTGTAGCTCGTTTGGTGTTGCCATACGACGAAATTCAAAAACGTACCAATAGATGGCCCACCCTGTACATATTCATGGCTGTTACTTATCTTCCACCGAGTACGAGTCATTAAATTAAATCCAGAGACTGCAATGTATCTTCTGTAATAAGTATCGTATCGTATGTATTCGTTTTATGATATTAAGATCTCCAAATAAATAAAGGAAAGAGAAGAAATTAAAGGGAAAGGGAAAAGAAGAAACGTACATCTGCGTTTATCATAAATTATACGATTACGATGTCTAATAGCTTAATAATTATGCATTTTTTCCGATCTTTAGAGGACTTCCCTTACGAAAAAATACACTCTTGGCGGTACGAAATGACACTTAAATTGAGTAATAATGCTCAAGTTGAAGGTTTATTTGTGGGAGTTAATTTTCAATTTAAAGTTATTTTAGACCGCCAAGAATATATTTTTAGTCTTAAAAAAACAAATGCCTCTCTTACAACAACACTGTTATTAAAGACCTCCCAAAATACATCAAATCAAGAGAAAGTCAAAATGACTTAATTTTGAAAGTTAAAACAATGATTTTTTATTACACAATTTGACTGTTTATCAACATTAAGAATCAAAATAAAGTCTCAAATTTGCATTTAATTTCTTTACACTAAGGATGACCTATAATAAGGTCAAAACGTTATGTTCTAAGAATTTGAAATACGAAAAAATCTAGCTTGTAGCCCCTTCTTGTTATTTATTGTTTATTATTATTGAGCCATTATGAGATTATTTTTATTCAAAATAAAATCATTTTGACTTTTGTGTGTTCCTTGGTACAATGTAGTATACAGCTTTGGCCGCACCATCCCGAATTCTAGCAGCATCACTGGTGTCGTCATTGGCGAGTTTTCGGAACGATACATGCGTGTGTATTTACGAGATACGTGCAAGTCTGTTTTCGCTTGGCAGCATAACGGCCGTGAATCCCGAGAGATGCGAGAACCGGCCGAGTGCCGGCGACTTCCTGGAATGTTCCACGCTTTCTACCTTCAACGGGCTTAAATATCTCGGCAAACATAGCGATACGTCATCGACCGGCACGGCACGTAAACGAATGCCAAACGTAATGAGTTTCTCCCCCTTTCACGGACATCCGTCCCCTTTCTAGGATGCAATTTTTTCTACGATTTTTCTATCGCTATTTCTTTCTTTTTTTTTCTCTTTTATTCTTTGTGTATTTCTTTTTTTTTTCTTTTATTCTTCCTTTAACTCTTGCAAGAAACTTTCGAGAAGTGCCAATGTCGGTGACGGGGCATCGTCGGCATTTCGGTCAGATTGTGTTCGTGGCGACGGATTACTAACCCAAATTTGTCGAAAGCAGAAGTTTCGCGAAGTATCGCTGTAGCAAGTTTTGTCTGCAAGCGCCAAATGGAACAAAATTTACCAACAGAATGTAATGGCAGATTGCCAGCAGAATCTCGTTTCGCAACTATTTAAATGATATATTCTATTTGAATGGTTACGAAATGATATATTCTGCTCGGTTTCTGCTGTCAAACAATGTCGGTAAACTCTGCTGGCGGAACACGAGTTTAATGCGCGGAACGCAGTTGATGCCAATCTGTCGTGACATTCTGCTCGAATCTGCTGGCGAACTGCTAGCACATTTTGCTAACACTTTGCTCACTTTGCTCAATTTAACAGATCCGAATAAGATCCTATTTAAATTATCTGTGCCATTGGGGATTAGACGTACTAACGACGTCTATTAGACGTCTTTGGGCAGCACATTCCCTCGGGAAAATTTACTTTTAACGAAGTTAAAGTTTTTAAAAGTAATTAAGGGTTTACTTAAAAAATTTTAAGGTAATTTAAAGTGTGTAAAAGGTTAAGCCAAAATAACTTAAAATATTTAAAGCTTTTCAAAGATGACTTTAATATAATCGGCACAGTGCGTTAATTAGTTTCTTTCAGTTGTTCTTAAGTAAGTTTGAAAGTTACTTTTGAGAAAAGTTTAAAGTGTTCAAATTTACCTTTATTTCTTAGGTTTTCTCAACAGTAAATTTTAAGTATTTTTTTTTATTTTCTAAAGTAAATTTTCCCAAGGAATTGCATGTATGAAAGACGTCTAGTGGATGTTTTTGGGACATACTCAGTACGTCCATGTATGACGAATGCGACATCGTTTAGACGTCCATACGACATCAATTGTTGTGCGATTTTCCGGCAGAAATCTCCCTTTTTCCCACGGTGTTCAGACAACGGTTGCGTTCAGCAGAAGAAACAGCTCTGTATATAACTATTGCAAGTTCTTTAACATGATTAATTATATTAGAACTTTACAACATAAATAATCTAACAGTTGCAAAGCTGTTTTTTCTATCTATCACTCATTCTGTGTTTCTTCTAAATTCTCCTCGAATTCGATAAATTCTTCCTCTTGATCTCGTCGCTAATTTAAAATCTGTCTAAAAGAGAACGCCACGTGGTATTAAATACATTCGAGAATTTGATATATACGACATTTGATATATATATTGCAACACAATGTTTCGAATCGTCAATTATTGTGCGAGAGTCAGACCAGACTTGATCCTCCGCCAAGTGCAACGACAAAGTAATAGATCAGCATAAGGGCGGTCTGTGAACTGTCTTGTGCAGCAAGTCTTTGGCTGTCACATCATTTTTGTTCGTCTTTTGGACACAGGCGGCTCCTACAGAAAGATTAATTTCGAGCAACATTGTTCAGACGGACCCGCAAGTAGTCCGATAACATTGTTCAAACGGACCCGCAAATAGTCCACCATCTTGTGCTCCACCTTTAAATAATAATATATCTCTGTTCCAGAAATGTCTATTAAAGTTGAAGTTCACTCTATCGTTATCCTATGAAAGATTAAAGAAATTGAGATGCATTGTTTGTGTTACTCAGAAATTGTCCACAATTTCATTACTTGATTTTTTAGGCTTGAGCTTCAATAATAATGTACTAAAAAGTAATTCAAATTTATTTTTAAAAAATTGGCAATTATTTTTCAATTAGACAGGCAAAACTCGAAATAGAAAGCCACTCCTTGGATGCGTTTGAAAAATATCTCAGAAAACGACGTGCGCTAACGAAGCTCCTCGATCGATTTGCGATGTGTTCAGGGACTTTAGGCACATTCCAGAGTACAAAGGGTCTATTATTATCGCGATACGTCATTATTCTGACTCAAACGGAAGGATACAAAAAGCGTAACACATGTTAAAATAGAACGAAATCAGCGACTGACTGAAATCATTCTCCCTCCGTCTTTCCTTCTCCCTCTCTCGGGAATTAGATTGAATTCATTGAAATCTGTTCTCGTTAGTGAAGCTGGCTCGTGAATTGCGGAGGACATTACCTCCCAGAGGCGTAATAACGAATCGCGGGACCTTGAGCGAAATAACGAGAGCGAGTGGCCCCATAGCAGAGAGAAAACGCAAAGTTAAAAGAGAAAGGAGGAGAGCTGAAAAAAGAAGGAAAGGCAACTTTAAAGAAAAGTAGAGAGAAAACCAAATTTCACAGACAATACCAACGAGATACTATAAATTAGTATTAAATAATATTTAATTATTTCATGTTAAAATTCGGAAATTGAGATTAAGCAAGAAATCTTGACATAACTACGCATGGAAACTCTCAAAAATGTTTTAAGTAAATCACCAGTCCTTGAAAATTTCTATTAAACCTTTGTATCTTATCTTTTATCAAACAAATTTGAAAATGTCGATTTTATAATCGTATTCTACGATGTCTGGTATTCGATATTATATGATGTCTGAAAAAAAAGAAACTTGTCGAAAAGCATGCATTTTATCAGAATAATGGCTGTTCTACAATGTGCTTTTTGTTTTCTATTTCTTGCTGTTTGTCTCTTGCCTTCTTGATCAAAAAGACAAGAGACAAACAGAGACAAACAGCAAGAAACAGGAAACAAGAAGCACATTGTAGAACAGCCGTAAGAATTACGTATGAAACCATTCTTCGAAATTAATTAGTATAACAAAATATAAAAATCGAATGATATCAAATTTCTTTTCAATACCCGGATCTTCAATTTTATCCTCCCTAAGGCTTTATGGTCTTTATTGTGATTTTGTATGTGAGTACAATGTAACCGACTTTTTTACTGCTTATGTCTTATATTACCTTACATTTTTCTGTACGCCATGTGGCATACAGAAAAATTCGTTGTTATCGTCTTATATTCTCTTCATTATTTTTAAGTTCAATGAGATTGACTGAATTTAAGATTCCATCGAAGAGTACGTAACACTTATAAGTATGCAGTATATTCTCTAAAATGTTTCGAATAAACTTCACTCTGTAGAATAAAATAAGATTAAAATTGAGCTACTTTTTTTCAAGATTGGCACAATTTTCACTTTTTATAGAGTCCCACTCCAACGAATTTAGAAAGCAGAATTCTAAAATCCTAATCCTCGTTGCGAGGCCTGCAGTGGAAGAACAGATGCACTTGCTTCGTCACACCGCTATACCCTTCTCTCTCGCTTCCTCGACGATTGTTTTCGTCGACGACGTCGTCATCGACTGAGCATGCCGTAAGAATAAGAACACGTACGTGTGTATGCATTCGCGCAGGCATGAATTAATGTCGCGCATACCGATGTCGGGAGAGAGCGGATAACGGGTGGCCCGTGACACGTGAGTCTCCGACATCGTATGTAATATATTAACACGTGGTAACGTGACCGTCGTTAAGCAATACGTTTATTTTTCTACTGTCATCTTCGTAAGTCCAATCGAACGAACGTGAGAGGATCGGAGTGGATCGGAGTTACGGTCGACGGAACTTAAGACTTGTTATCGTAGCTCGAACTTATTCGTCACGATGTTGATTGTCTCAATGAAATCCTAGGCTCAGTCATTAATCGTAAATATAACAATAACAATACAGCGAGAATAAAAGACGAAATCGAAGAATAGAATACATATTGTCGAAGAATCTTAGACTGTCCGAATCTGATTATTGATTGAAATATATGTATACACCCGTGCTTGATTGTGCGGTTCATTATGGGGAAGAGGAAGTCACTACGGATATTTGTAGAAAAAAAATACATATCTATTACATTTTGTATAGAGGAAGGTCACCGATACCGACATACCACTTTGTCTTTAGACAATATTTCTTAAACAAAAGGTAAAAATACAACTTCAAAAACATAAATACAAAGTAAAAAGTGTCTTCTATCAGATAGTATAAGTAATTTTTATAATACTGTTTGTAATTTTGCAATAATTAAGTTTTTCGTAAGTTATGCAAAAATGAGCGTCTATCAAAATGGGCTCCAAAAGTGATATAGTAGGCAATAATACCAACATTTCTATTCTAGAAATAAAGATATATCCTATTCTGTAAAGAAAACTAATTTATGAAACTATAAACATTTAAAATGACATTTAATATTATCAGTAATATAGTCACTATTATTTTAATTACGCAATTTGCAAAAGAACACCGTAAGAATTTTCTTCTCGGATTCATAGAATTGGTTTTTAGCTGATTTGGTATAGAAATAAGCCACAAATATATGAATTACGAGTTTGTACTTCTTTAATTAACTAAACAGATCATGATTTTATTAGTATTAATAAAGTGCAATAGTTAGTTTCTGAGAAATAAGGGGGTGTCACTTTAAGAAACCTATGTCAGTATCGGTGACTTTCCTCTACATATTGTACACGTTAATTCGTATATCTACATATTTTGTATACATTTGTATATGTTTTTTCATTTCTTTTCGTTTATAACGTGCAAAAAGTTTTTACGTTACATAAACCGAGTACTCCCGCGTGATAAAATCTCGTCGCAATCTGTCGATAATACCCGTAATTTGCAAATGATGCACCGAGCAGATATAATTGAGGTAGAGGCAGAGCCGCAACGAATCGTTTTGTGGCTCTTTCCTAAGATAATGTAGAAACAGAAAACGAGAAAAAGAAAGAAAGAGAGAGAGAGAGAGAGAGAGAGAGAGAGAGAGAGAGAGAGAGAAAGAGAGAGAGAACAATTAAAAAACAGTTCGGCCGGAATCAGATTATGCATTGAAGATTAATTGAGTTTGAAGATTAAAGATTGAAATTTCACCAATGAGGACAAAGAAATTCTGGCTCCTTTTGTTCTGATTGGTCAAACTTCAATCTCATTCTTCAATGCGTAGTCTAATTCCGGCCTTATTAAAGACCTTGTACCAATTTCCACGAAGATTTCGGACGAAGCGTAATCGTGGTACATGATCGATGGCTGCGTGCTCTACGCTACACGCACGCAGCAAAAAGATTGAAAAGACTCGAGCGTGCGCGCCCATACGTCGCGACACGCACGTCCAAAAATATACACGGCTCTCCTCGGCCGACGAGTTGAATCCGTCGCGCGCGCGATACGTACTCTCTTTTTTCTCTTCTCTTCCCCGGCCGACACTTCGCCAAGGGAGTGAAGGAAGTCATCTCTGCCCTCTCCACGTCACTCCACGTCTCCGCGCGCGCTACAGATGCGCTCTATCATAATAATCGCTATTTCGGGCCGGAGGGTCGGCTGCTGGTCGCGTTGTTGCGGCAGATGTTCCCCTCGTTCTCTACGAGCTAAAAAGCCTTCGAGTAGGGGAAGGTCGAGCTCCGAATACATGCCGCGCTCGAATGAGACGAATGGGCAAATAGAGCTAGACACGTCTAAAAGCCGTGGGACTGCTACATCGCGGGTGGGAAGAGAGAGAGAGGAAGAAAAAGAGGAAAAAACAAGGCGAGAGAATGATTAAGGGAAGATGGAGCGAGAGGAAAGAGAGAAACCTTCCTGGTATATTATGATTACTGGTTATTAAATGAAAAGACCAACGCGAGCACATCCGAGCCGCGTTCTTCTTCTCTGATAATGCCCAAAGTAACAACTTATGGTATTTAGGCGGTGAAAAGTAGACTGCGGTTTACGCTTATAATGCTCGAACATCATTTGTTTTTGTTTAATATTTGATAAACAATATAAGGATGAAAAAATGATTCTAAAGGCCTGTATTCGTAGTCGATTATTATTTGATGATCATTTGATAATCATAGTTTCATAAATCTTTAATATTATTCGTTAATTTTTATAAGGATTCATAATCCTAAAATATTATTTAATTCATGAAACGATTTAGGAAATACTTGTTATTTCGATAATTTTAGATTGATAAAATCGTAGATTTTAATAATCATTATTTATTTCGATGATAAACTCTGTATACTGGAGCATTTTACGAGCATTTAATATGTCATTTTTTATATCTTTAATCATTTACTGGTACGTATGTCATTACCCATAAAAAATTATTAAGTAATTAGATTTTGGATAGATATTTTTAAAATAATTATTATATCTAATGTTAAATGAAATGTCAAAAAAATCGGTCATTAATTATCAAAACCTTATTTGATTTTGTAATTTAATTATTATTATTATTTAAACTAATAATTAAGATTAGAGAATGAATCGCGTTTAATAATAACAGATTTTTCAAACACAGAGATTTAAAATAAAAATCTGTGAAATCGAAAATATGAATCTGTAACTAATTATATTCTCAATCAAAGATAAAAAATTATTCGCGATTATATGAATTCCGACCCGAGTATCTATCATGGAACATGTCAGAATGAATTCCGATCGGAATTATTCCGTTTTCCTTAGAAAACACAATAGAAATCGAGGGAATAATTGAATAATTCTGATCGGAATCTATTCCGACTTGTTCCATGATAATGATAGGTGCCCTGAATGGGAACGCAACCGAAATATGTATGAGCACAAATATATGTACATATTATTCGCCATCGAGAAAGAAAAAAAAGATCGCTGTTGGATGATCTCAAGAGAATTTGAAATCGAAGCAACTCGAGTCTCCTTCGGATCTGGTTACGCTCCAGCTTGCAACCCAACTAATTACGATGCACGTCGTATACTTACCATATTGTTTTCTAGATCACAAACGGGGCATACGCGCACAAAGGGAGAAGGGCTTGCCTATGACACAGATACGAAAGCCGATCAACCATACGCGCTAATAAACTGTTAATAATAGTCAATGAGACTAGCCGTCAGAGATCGATATCTTAATTACTATACTTTTCTTTTTTTCTTTTTACTATATATAATCTCCACGAAGAGATAACCGTGCCTCTTTATACTGGAAGTATTTTGTGTTGTTTATTGATATCTTTAATTATCAAGAAAACATTGACGGATGCGATAGAAAAATGACGTGATAAAGCAACGTTTCAGATAATCGAAAAGATATAATATCGCGACAACTTGTTATCATTAATATATTACCGGTACATACGATGACAATATAACTATATTGCTGTGTGTTGTTACTCCGTTCTACATTTTACGCGATACGAATATCTTTACAATTTGGTATGTCATATTTAATACACTGAAAATTTTTCTAAGATACTTTCGAATGGAGAGTAACTCTCATAGAAGCTGCTCATGCAGATCTTCTGCCTCGTCATATGGCTGTCCCGTGATTCTCGTAAAGCTCAGAGGTAAATTTTCTCCGACGGTTAATTTAACTCTCAACAAAATTTACGATCGCATCGATCCAGGTTTTTTTTTCCTTCCTCATAGAGTGGGAAGTTGCGGACTCCCTCGATGATGCGGAAATTTCTTAAGGCTTCGCGCGAAGGCAAGCGTCTAGCGAAGTCTTCGTAATACCTTGCCTTACGGGAGGCCCCACAATTGTGCAACTATGTTGTTATGACGATGATGATGCAAGGCCAAACGTCCTAAATCGCACAACACCTGCTTATAAGGTCACTGTGCTCTCGAGAGATATTATCGAACCGTTTGTGATTATTTTTAGCCGATGCGTCGTATTTGTGTCATGCATAATATGTATTATGTCACGCTTTATTATATATATTAAAATTTATATCACGCGCGCTCTGAAAACTGTTACACCTCAAATCATCAAATTATCAAATTATTTATCGCGATATATTCTTAACCGTAAAGCTAGATCATCGTTTAAAATTATAACTTCGATATAAAGTATACTTTTAATTATACTATTACTATTTCTACTACGTGTAGTATCTTCTGGCTTTCACTCGTTTCTCCATTCTAGCGTGTCGTGTTGATTACATAGCAAATATGAGTAATGGGAATAGCGCAAGAGGAGAAGTGGTAATTAACCGAGAGAAACCAATGCATAAAATAAACTGTATTATAATGATAATATACTTTAAACATTGAAAATGTTTTAATGTTTCCTTGTACGATTCTTTTGACCTTTATTTCTTTTTCTGCCATTTTTTTGGCGTTTTTTCTCCAGAAGTTTGCGTGCCTTCAAGATTTGTTCGGGTCGCTTCAGCTCGCTCTTTATTTTAATCTTGTCTTTAAGCTTCTGGTTGTGCCGCGCCCAATGCGTATTTACAGTAGTTCGTACTGAAACACGTAAATAAAGTACGTCAATTATTTTAATGAGCGATATTTTTTTAGAACAAATTGAATGAACGGAAAGAAAAATTTATTTAAAAAATGTTTTTAGATGCATCAATTAAATATATGTACGTTATTTAGATTAGATTTAAATTTAATATATTTTTACAATTAATACGATCATGTTAACTCACAATTTTTCTGTTGTGAAGGTTCTTCCTCACTATCATCTTCGCTATCGTTTTCATCGATTTTACTCTTCTCTTTCCACACATTATAACGATTTGTTTTATATGTAGCAGGTATCCATACTCCCGATTCAGTACGTATTTTTTTCGTCTTCGAGTCCTGTTGATACAATGTAGAATATATGTATATTCATGTTTCATGATAAATAAAGACGATGCATAAGTTAATGTACATACCCTCTCGACGGTGACCATCTTCTTTCTTTTCCTATCCCACTTTTTCAGTTGCGTTTGAAGATGGTGACCGTCTTCATTATCTGCTGTTAAATCCATCTGCGCCTTATCAGCTTCAGTGGCAAATGTGTTAACTGCTAAACTGCAAACCAAATAAACGTAGAATATAAATAATGATAGAAAATTAAAAATATTTTTTAAATTGCATATTTAAAAAGAAAAAATTTAAATTATTAATATATTTTTTAATGAATTAAAATATATATTTATAATAATTTTAATTCTTTTGTAATAAAAAAAAGTTATGAAAATCGAAATATATTCTTTTCGCGATTCTTACCCATCCTCTGTATGTTTATCTGGTGCAGAATAAGGTATATAATATTCTTCATCCCGTTTCGTTAAACGTTTCTTCTTCTTTGAAAGTTTGTATAAATCGTCACTAGTTCTTTTCTTTGGAACTACCACTGTTCTGAATGCAGCATTAATTTCTTCCGTGTTGCTGGATGGTAGTTCGACTTTTTGAGATAATTCTACAAAAATTAAAAAGCTTAACGTAAATATTGTCATATACAGTATTTAAGCATATACTGCTATCATAACATCTACCTGATGCCGTATTAATTTTATCGGTTTTATGTTCTTCCATCTTTTTACGGAAATTAAGAATATTTTCCTTGTGAAACATTCGTTTTGCTTTCATCACTTGATAATCAGTTGAATTTGTTTTCGTACCAATTTCAAATATCGTCTGTTACAAAATTTAGATATTAAAATTGAAGCATAACATTTTATTATATATATAAGGCGTCATACTCACTCCCTGCGGTCTATAGTTTTTCATCCTGGATATTATATCCGCTGTATTAATGTGAGAAGCATCAGAATACTGGGGTAAAATTCCGGCTTCATTTATGCGAAGCTCCTTAATTCTTTTGACACTTTCTGTCGAAGCACTTGGTCGCGATCTAACGTATTGCTGATAGGCGTTGTTGCATACTTTTCGCATATTTATCTGAAGAAACACATATTCATTAAATGCAACAAAAAATATTGAATTATACTAATTTATTTATCAACATAAATATGCTCAGTATGCTACCAGATCAGTAGAAGTATTGTGCCAATTTATTAATTCAGCTAATTCTTCCTCTACCATGGCTTGTGGCAATTTTCCGACAGCACATTCCATACTTTCATCGGTTTCTGTAGTTGGCACTATTGTTAAAGGTCGACCAAGAAAGAGATGCAAATCTAAGAGATAAGGATATTCATCCGAGCTCACAATATTATATGCCGTTCCAACACGTCCAGCTCGAGCACATCGCCCTGCAGAGTAAATGTTTATAATCAGTCAAAAGTGCCTGCGTGTTTTAATAATAATTAAGAAACAGTTACGAAAGAACATACCTACTCTGTGTACGAAAAGTTTAGATTTTGCAGGAAAATTAAAATTAATTACATAGTCGAGATGTGGTATATCTATTCCTCTAGCGGCAACATCTGTCACTATGAGAACTCTTACTTTACCGATTTGAAATTTAGCTGCGTTTATTTTACGCGCAGAAGGATCCAGATTTGAATAAATGAAAGTGTTAGATATACCAGCTTTATCTAATATCTACAAAAATTTTATAAGCTATTATTTGATTGCCAAAGTATTTATAGAATTTATAATTTATACATTTAAAAGGCGAGTATGTATGTATGGTGATGATTACCTGATGAATATATTCTACATGATGCATAGTTTCCGCAAATATAATTATTTGCGACTCGGGCTTAATAATTCTTTTTAGTAAGTTTAGAAGTACAGCTAATTTCTCTTCAGGGCGACACGTAATAAAAGATAATGTCAATCCTTCAGGCAGCTTACTCTCAACATCCAAACGAAGTAAAACTGGATCACTTAGACCAGCTTTTGCAAAATCTACTAGAATCTTAGGCAAAGTAGCAGAAAACAATAATGTCTGACGTGATTCTGGTAATCTATTTACAATTTCTTGTATCTGTTCTCCAAAGCCCATTTCAAATAATCTACAATGCAATTATCACTTTATACAAATGCAAATATTAAAAAAACTAACATGAAAAAGAAGAAACTATTACCTATCAGCCTCATCAAAAACAATGTATTCGATATTTTTCAACTGCAGATCCATCTCCACACATATATGCAGAAGTCTACCTGGAGTAGCTACAATGATGTCAGGATTTCCATGAATGGCACTAAACTGATTATCCATACTGTCGCCTCCCAGTATCACTGCTGATTTTAATCCTGTAAATCTTCCTAACTCCTTTATGAACTTTAATGTCTGCAGTGCCAGCTCACGTGTAGGCGATAGTATCAATGCACGTGCACCCGTTTTTGCTTGCCTTGCCTTGAGTTTTTCGAACAGAGGAATTAAAAAGCAAGCAGTCTTTCCGCTACCTGTCCTAGCCATTGCTACTACATCTCTTCCCTCGAGAGCCAATGGTATAGTCTACGAAAAATAAATTTTACATTAATGTTAATCAAGATTTTAAAAAGTTGTAATCTCAAAATGTAAACTATATTTGCTTATAGAATATACATGTTTTTTAACAACCTTTCTTTGTATAGGTGTGGGTATTTTGTATCCACGTTTGAGGATCCCTTTCAGTATTGGAAAACTAAGAGCCATGGATTGAAACCCTCCAGATTTCTTGGAAATCTTCTTTTTAATACTAGCGATTTCATTATCCTCATCATTGTCACTGACCGTATTTGGATCAGCAAATCCAACAAGATCATCATCCTTCATCTTGCTGTAGACTGCAAAAAACAATTTTATGAATATAATGAATAAAATGCTATACTATATATAAATATCTCTCTCAAATTTGTCGTTTCTTGTCAGAGATACAGTGATCTCTTTTATATTTATTCACTAATATAAAGGACCTAGTTTTTAAATACAAGTTCCAAACAGTTTATTAGAAGAGGTATATGACAAGATAGATGGAATGATAAACAGTTATTGTATTAAACAACAGTACTATTATAATATTCAAATTTGATCTCTTAAATTTTGCAAAGAGACAAAAATCAGATAATCTTTGTGATTTATCACTGCTTTCCATGCATGTGCGAGATAATGAAATAAAATCTGATACATTTATATATGTATGTTCTGAATCGATATGAACTCAGATCTTTGGCATAGACTCAGAGAACTGGACATATATTTTAAATACTTTCATTTTACTTGTTTTACAAGCCTATCTTAGTATTTTGTATTTCAGCAGAACACATAAAAGTATTATATGTATATTTTGTATTTAAAATAAAAAAATTAAGTTTTTTTATATTTTTTTTAATTCAAATAATACAATTGATTGTTAATCTTAATATTTGAAATACAAAATACAAAATACTATTATATGCTTCCATGAGATACGAAATACAAAATATATATGTGCTCCGCTTGAAAACAAAATATAATTCTTACAAATACTGTTTTTCAAATAAAAGTATTTCAAAGACATGCCCAACTCTAGGCACAGAGAGCAGTCACGTAATTCTCTGTGCCACAATCGCCACAAACATAAGTAATATGTATACTGTACCAATTTAACATATTTTATTAAATCTATATAAATATTATATCTTAAATATTTTTTAATTTTTCTTAAATTAATCAATACTCTTATAATATGCTGTAAATATATTTTTAAAAATTATGTATAATCTTACTTTTAAAATCTTGATTTAGTTATAAATCTAAATTCATCAAACGTCACATGGAAAAGGACTGTAATCTCACATAACCTCAAAAATGAATGGAAACGTGCCAGGTGCCTCGCATACGATGTTATGGCGGCTTTCCATAAAACCACGAACGTACCGGAAACGTGTCGGTTGAGGGGATCCTAAAATCATTTGTATTACCGACTATCAACGTAATAATTGTAAAACAATTACTTTCTTCCTCTTTTATAGATTTGAAAATTCTTTTCCAGAATTAAAGTATACTGATTAATACTGCAATTTGTTTCGGTTTGTTTATGGAGCAGTGCGGGGTACATACGAGTGTGTGTGAGGTTTTCGACATCACTTGATTGCACTTTCGTTGATCGCGGAGCCGCGGGCCATCGGCAAGATTGGCATCGCCAGGAATCGGCTTCACCTAGACAGGTGCCAACATAAAACCAAGAAGGAAAGCTTTTCACATTTGTTAACATTAAAAATATACTTTTCTTTCACAGAGCGTTACAAATAGAAGTAAAAAATGCCGCGAATTATGATAAAGGGTGGTGTCTGGCGGAATACAGAGGTAAATGATATATGATATTTTCTAACCTAAAGATTTATGTATGTGCATGTTGTATGAATAATTTTGTTAAATGAAAAAATTCATTGTTTTTAGGATGAGATTTTGAAAGCGGCTGTAATGAAATATGGAAAAAACCAATGGAGCCGTATAGCATCTTTATTGCATAGAAAATCAGCCAAACAGTGCAAAGCCCGTTGGTTTGAATGGCTGGATCCCAGCATAAAGAAAACTGAATGGAGTCGGGAAGAAGACGAAAAGCTTCTCCATCTTGCAAAATTGATGCCCACACAGTGGCGTACAATTGCGCCAATCATTGGTCGAACAGCTGCCCAATGTTTAGAAAGATATGAATATTTACTGTGAGCAACATCAGGCTTTATTTGAGTTAGGCCTATTCCTACCAATGTGGTTTAATTTTAATCTCAATTCAACAAATTCTTCATCTTTCTAGTTCTAAGACTTAGAAAAAGATGAAGAGTAAGTTGAACCAAGATTAAAGTTAATCTATATTGATAGAAATGGACATTAAACGATTTGTTCTAATCAATATATTCTTGCGCTACTATTGAATGAATTATTTCAGTGATCAAGCACAAAAGAAGGAAGAAGGAGATGATGCTGTAGATGATCCTCGTAAACTTAAACCTGGTGAAATCGATCCTAATCCTGAAACCAAACCAGCGAGACCAGATCCTAAAGATATGGATGAGGATGGTAGGTTAAGGTTTATTGATAAGATTTAATGAAGATTTAATAAGGTAATTAAAGATATTAGTTGTTTTCCATTTATATATACATTATAACTCGGATATATCCAATTTATGATGTCATAATTCAGTTAAATGCACATTCTTTTTCATTCTAAAACCTAAGTGATTTTCAACTAAATTTTTATCTATAAAATCTGCACAAACTCAAAATGTGTGCTTTACCGAGTCTTGTTAACTCACATTAAAAGTGAGATTTTAAAACCTGTATTGTTATGTGATAACTTTGTCACCAAAGTAAGCAAGTAATGACATTATCCGAGTATAAAATACATAACTTTAAACTCAGTCATCATTTATGTGAAAATGGAAAGCTAACTGTTATATTAATACATTTATCACATATTTTACATTAGAACCGATTATCTATAACAAAGCAACTGTAAATTTTCAATGATTGTATTTGTTCATAGAATTGGAAATGTTGTCTGAGGCACGTGCTAGGCTAGCAAATACTCAGGGCAAGAAGGCTAAACGTAAAGCACGTGAAAAACAATTGGAAGAGGCACGCAGACTCGCAGCTTTACAGAAGCGTAGAGAATTAAGAGCTGCTGGTATTACTGTGTCTCAAAAGAACAAACGCAAACGCGGTGTCAATTATAATACAGAGATACCATTTGAAAAACGACCTGCATCAGGTTTCTATGACACCTCTAATGAGTATGTTGATCCTTTGGCGATTGATTTTTCCAGAATGAGACAACAACACCTAGATGGTGAACTTCGACAAGAAAAAGAGGAGATGGAGCGCAGAAAAGATAAACAGAAATTGAAACAGCGCAAAGAAAATGATATACCTATGGGTATGCTCAACAATGAAGAGCCTATAAAGAAAAGGAGTAAATTAGTCTTACCAGAACCACAGATCTCTGATCAAGAATTGCAACAAGTCGTGAAGCTTGGTAGAGCTTCGGAAGTATGTCCTTTAATTAACTTTTTTTATACTGGAAATTATGGGTTTATTTTTTATTTCTGCATTATTTATCGCTTAATACTGTCATGTGTATCTATAATTGAATATGGGTCTAAGATGTCGCGTATATCAATTTCAACACATATTTCTTATTTATTGTTATTTGTATATATAAGTCGAAAACACAATTTTATATATTGTGAATTTTGTGAAGAAGACTATTAATCTAGAAATTTTTATTTAAAAAAAAATTGTTTTATCGAAAAATTTATTTTAATGCGAAAAATTTATTTAAATTATATTATTTATTTAAATTATATTATAAAAACGAATTAATGGCGATGACAAATATGTATTTACAAATATGCATATTTACATTTATGTAGGTGGCACAGGGATGATATTTATTCCCAACGCCACTTATATTTTTTACATTGACCAAACATCCAAATATTTTGAAAATCATTAAATTAAATTTTTTATATACCAACTTATTTTGTGAGAGTTAGGCATAAAGTACTAGTGTGTCAAGAAATCGATTAAAAATCCATGTGGCAAAATATTAATATATTGTTATAGGTTGCACGAGAAGTTGCTACTGAGAGCGGTATTACACTCTCCGACAGTTTATTGGCTGATTATTCTTTGCCTACAAATGCATCAGCAACACCTCGTACTCCAGCTGTTACAGACAGAATATTGCAAGAAGCTCAAAATGTCATGGCTCTTACGCACGTGGACACACCATTAAAAGGTTAAAATATAATTGTAAAACTTTACACTTGAACACGTTGTTAAACTATACTCTATTTGACATGTGCATAAATATTTTCTTTTAGGCGGGTTGAACACTCCACTGAATAATCCCGATTTTACTGGCGTTGTGCCTCCTACCAATGTGATCGCAACGCCGAATACAATTTTGGCTACTCCATTTAGATCTCAACGCAGCGATGGAACACCTGTGAATTCGTTCAACACGCCAGGCGGAGCATCAACACGAACGCAAAATGGAGTTTTAGCGGCAACGCCTGTTCGCGATAAACTTAATATAAATCCAGATGAAAATCTAGACGGTTCAGAAACTCCACTCATACAGACGCAGGCAAGGAACTCGTTGCGCACGGTACTGAGTTCTTTACCAGCACCTTGTAACGATTATGAAATAGATATCTTCGACGGAGAGGTAAACGAGGAAAGCACTAGTGCGCCTGCAACTGATATAATCGAAGACCAAGCGGATATCGATGCGAGACAACAACAAGAATTATTAGAAGAAAGTGAGTCCATTAAAACAATTCGTTGATAGCTTTACATTATAGTCTTGAGTGGGTTTTCCAAACTGATAATTTTATTACAATATTGCTATGTTTATAGATTATAAATCCTTTGCCCAAACTCTTTGATTGAACAATTAATTTTAAATAATGTGGCGGCTCAATTTTTAATTCAATAATAAAACCTAAGAATAAAAATGAATATAATATTTATTTATAATTGAGCCATACGCAGGTTGTTTTTTTTTACCTACAGCCTATGGCTCACCAAAAATACATAATACATTTAGAATAATATCAACAAATAATAGCCCTTTATAGTAATTTTATACATAATTGCAATTTACTTACCAAAAATTGTAATAAAAAGTATTCCTGTATCTTTCAGAGAGTTATATAAAAAACAGTTATAAACTATTCAAAAAATTTGATGGGATAAACTTAAATAACCATAGATTAATTTTATAAATAATTTTATATATATAACAACTTTATATGAAAAAATGCTACGATTAGATAATTTATATTACTCAGATAATTTGTTCAAACCTTTATTTTTAAATCTCCAATAGCCTATTTTTATTCTTAGATTTTATTTTTGATATATTTGATGAAAATATGCAATTTAATTTAAATATTTTTTTGTAGAAAAAAGAGAATTGGCACGTAGATCGCAAGTAATTCAAAGAGAATTACCACGACCTGCAGATATAAATATGAATATTTTAAGACCTTACATGGATACACCATTGACTGATTTGCAGAGAGTATGTAATTTTTTTTTATATGAAGACATTCATTCTTATCGTTAAATTTTGAATTATATAATAATAAATGAATTAATTTATTATTTGATGTTTTATATTCTTAGGCAGAAGAATTGATAAAAAGAGAAATGATCACAATGTTGAACTATGATGCGCTACAAAATCCAACTACACAGCCAAGTCGAAAGAGTACCGCAATATCGTTAGCTCAGGCTCAGGCTTATTTGGATCAACATCCATATGATATTTTTGAAGAGAACGATCTTTCTAATGTACGTATAAAACATCATAAAATATCTTTTCATCATATTTGTATTATTAACGTATCAGCTATTAAATCACTGTTAATATTTAAATTTAGGCTAAAAAAATGTTAACCGATGAAATGGCAGTTGTAAAGGAAGGAATGGCACACGGAGAATTGAGCTTAGATGCCTACACTACTGTATGGGAGGAATGTTTATCGCAAATTTTATATCTCGAAACACAGAAACGGTATACCCGCGCAACGCTGGCCTCAAAAAAAGATAGAGTGGAAGCATGTGAGAGAAAATTAGAAGAGAATCGTATGCATATGACAGGGGAAGCTAAACGCGCTGCAAGGATGGAAAAGAAGTTGAAAGTTTTGACCGGAGGTTATCAAGTAAGTGAAAAACTCGATATCGTTTGTTTAGAATTTAATATAAAAATTGTTGCCATTGATATAGCATGAACTTAGGGCTCAGTTTTTCTTTTTTATATCATATAAATACCTTGAGATAAATAATTTAAATTCACATTATGAATTTTTGAAAACTTTTCCATGTAACCAAAAATTAAAATTTCTTATATTAATTTCAAGGATTCTGAAATTAGAGCTTGATAATACAAATTGAATTAATATATCATGTATGTTATATAATATTAAAGTTAGAAACAATTAGCTATATTATAAAAGCTTATCATAATAGAATTAGATTTTGTAAGTTATGTAGTTTCAAAAAGATATTTTGTATTTGTTCAGTTAAATCAAAATTTACCTGATAAGATTCTAAATTGAAACGTTAATTATAATTATTGTTTTATTTCCTAAATAGACCAGGGCACAAGTGCTAACGAAGCAGCTACACGATTTGTGGGAGCAAATAGAGCAGGCTCATCTCGAACTATCGACATTTAAGTTTTTGCAAACACAGGAAGAAGCGGCGATTCCGAGAAGGATAAATGGCCTCATGGAAGATGTAAACAGGCAGACAGAGCGAGAACGTTCATTACAAATGCGATACGCTCAATTACAAGATCAGTTGCAACAGTGTCGATTAAACGATGAATCGTCTTAGGAACACATTACTGACTTGACGAATACATACAGCATGTAATATGTATTACTTTACCTTATTGTGTAAGTTATAAAATTTGTATGCCTTGAAAATATTATTTGCTATTAAAATAATCTATTCTTCTTCCTTTTAGGAATCAAATAGGAATTCAATATATAATGTTTATTGTCTCCACATTAGCTGTAAATGTTAATATTATTTTAAGACTTATGTTTGATTTATTTGATAAGAATGTGATGAGAATAACAGTTATTGTATTAAATGACAATTCTATTACAATAAATTCAAATTTGACTTTTTAAATTTTAATGAAGGGGTAAAAATTTATGATAAAAAAAAATCTTTCCCCTTTATATATGCTGTAAAATATTGTAATAATAAAAGTCATGATATCAAAATGTTGTGTGATAATATGTATTATTAAACGATAAATAGATAATTTAAAGAAACATTCTCTTAAAAGTATAAAGAATAAAACGGATATAGTTAAAAATGTAAATAAGATTGTCTTAAGTCTTAGGAACCTAGATGCGGCTTCCGTTTAGCGAAGATCGAAACCCCTACGGTATAATTACCGACTTTCGGTTAAGCCAGAAAGTCAAAGGGGATGATCGATCGAGGGGTTATGCGCAGTTTATAAAGACAGTTCACTTGTTACAGGGGCGTGTCATTATTGGTCATTACATAATGCCGAGTCGTCGCCGACAAAATGGCCTAATCAATATACACAATTAATATGTTGCAAAAAAAGTCCGTGTTATAAATTTATCTATTTTTTTAGGCACAATACACATAGCTAGAATACGCATTTGCAGATTGTGACTCACAAATGTGGGTTCTTATTTAATACGCTTTTATTTAAAACAATTATCACTAGAAAATTCAACAGTAAATATAGTTTAAGAGATGCTCTCTTTGAATTTTTAAGAAAGTTGTCTAATCATATTCGCATTTTTAGAATCTCTATAGAATTACAAAGACATGTAGTTATATAGATTCGATATTATATTTCTTTTATCTGCCCAACATCAACTTTCCATTGTACCATTTTCCACCGGTAGCTTACCCTCGCATCCACCTACACTTATACCTACCTACACCGTGAAAAAGCAATAACGACGCCACTAGCATGTAGCTGGTAAATAGCGTTGGCTGCCGGAAGGCAGATGTTAACGTCGTCGTCAGCCAACGTAATCCCGTATTGTCGATTGGTCGGTGCGACGCGACTGGCGAACCGGTGTCGAATCAGCGTCGTCGATTCGTCTGGCGCCGCCCACCACCCCTTTGCGCGCTCACCCCCACAACCTCGCGCCGCCGAGGGTGGAGTCGACCAATGACACAGTGGTAACGGCCGTCTGACAACGTGGCCTCCGGGAGCCGCCCCCGTAGTTGCCGATGGCTAACTAGCGCTACCCCGCTATAGTCGAGTCAGCCACTCGGCCAGCAAGTCCCCGGGCCGAGTCTAGTCGCTAGCTCGCTGGAATTCCCCACCCTATCTCCCCTCCGTTTCCGTCGCCCTCTTATCCTCCACCTACCCCTCCGAAACGTGTAGGCCAACGTGCCAACTAGGGTGGCGGTGGCGGCGGCGGCGGCAGTGGAGGTGAAGAAGAGGTGTTACGCCGTGGATTCGCGTGACGTAACCCCGGTATACGCCATCGCCGTGGCCTCCTCGCCGCGACTCGCGGTCGTTTAGGGATTGGCGTCGGTGTGTTGGTTCGCACTCGGCAACCATCCACCCACCCTATCCTTTCCCACTCCCCCCTCAGCATCCCGTTCCACCGCCCCTCGCGGATACCCACTACCGGACCGTGTCGACCGTATCGGAGAACGACCCATGATTCTCCGTGATGTGGCTACGGACAGGAGAGATAGCTGCTCCGGCAGCCAGTCGGGCAACAACCCCTATATGCGCATACACGGACGAATAGACACACTCATACACCCATGCAGATACATATATACATAGACATGGGCACGAGTACGCGAGTACGCCCTTCCCGACAAGAGAGAGAGAGGGAGAGAGAGAGAGAGAGAGAGAGAGAGAGAGAGAGAGAGGGAGTGATAGAGAAAGAGCGAGCGAGTGAGAGAGATGAGTAGGTACGTCGAGGCTCGAAGCCATCCCGTCACGGAGAATGCTTCGGGACTTCGCGCGACCTCCTCGGCGCCGCGTCGGGACCACGGCTTCGGTTATACATCGTTCTCTGGCGATGTTCGACTTTTGAACAGCTGCGGAGGAGATGGGCACAGGTCAGTCTCCTAAGACTCTCGCGGCATCTCTCTCTCACTTTCGTTTCATCTTAACACGCGGTAAAGGGTTTAGCTAGTGCGATAAACATTTCGCCGCTATAAAGGGGTGCGCGACGTGAAAGTGACTTTGCGCGACGATTCCCCGCGATTTGGTGATAAATCGCAATTTGTTACGTCTTGAAAAATCGTATATCGCGATTGGTGGTATCTGACGGTATCTTGAACCGGATATTGTTTCTATTTTTCGATAAATAAACCCTGTTCTCCAGATTCGAGGGATTGTGTTACCGCATTGGAAAGCAATTATAATAGTGCTTAGAACCATTAACTTCTGCAAATCGCATATCTTGAAAATTGAGAAATTGTGTATTGCGTTCGCGCGATTAATAGTGTCCAATATTCTGAATGTTTATATTTATTAAAAGTTAAATCGTGTTTCGCGAGATGCTATATTTTATACTGCGATTGAGAGATAATTATAATTAATGATATTTAAATGGATTTTATCAATTGTGGTGCTCGGAATTTGGGGAGTTATATAGCGTGGTTGAAAGGCAATTAACAGTGCTCGAACCCTTATATATCTATGGAATTGCGATTACCGTAATTGAGGAATTATATGCGTCAAAATAATTGAAAATGTTTTATGTTTGAATATAAATTTTTAATAGTTCAGTTTTTTTAATACTCGTGTATAATACATGTTGATTGACTGTTAATAATTAACAGACAATTTGTTTTGAACATGATTGTTTTACAAATAAATAGAAAATATATTCGGGAAACTTGGATCTCTAAGTAATTATTATATTGATTACGCTTTCTTTATCGGATAATCAGAAATTAGGTGAAAATGTCTGAAAAAATAAGTCATGATTTTTTCGATATGTTTCGTATAACATATATTTGAGGATTAATTAGAAAGCAATGTTTTGTTATCTAATTCCATTGAATATATGCTTATAACTTTTACTTTTAATATAAAATATCTTTGTAATTTATTTATTGACCTTCCATTAAAATAAAAATTTAACAGCAAATCTCAATAATTTTAAAATTTCATCTTTGTATAGTAATCTGTTATTAACAAATTTCTCGGGAACTTATTAGGTCCTTTACACTCTTAATAAACATCCAAATTTTTAAAAGACATTAAAAAAATTTCTCCTCAAATGATATGCATGTTTCAAAAATAAAAGCTAGCAAATTTAAGCTAGAATTATTTCCGAAACATGGAAATTATTCTTGATACGGATTAAGTACGGTGGAAGAAAAAATATTTAGGCTGGGTTGTCCCACATCTTTTGGTAAACTTCAGCTCACTGTCTTACTCTCTTACTCTTATCTCTTTACTCTTTTACTCTTTTGTTTATCCAATAGATAAATTACCACATAATTTATCCGAAGATAGAATAACCGACCCTTAATCTTCGGGAGGCCACGGTATATTTGAGAGATACATAAAAAATATATTTATAAATATCTCTCTCTCTCTCTCTCTCTCTCTCTCTTTAAGTAGCGACACCGACTTATAGTACAGATAATATTTATACTTACAAATAAAGTCGCTATTATATGAATCATTAAGATTTTAACAGTTCATCTTATGTGGTCGGACAGCCAGTTGGGATCATATATATGTCATACAGAAATTATAAATTTTGATAAATTATACACTAAGAAAAATTTCTGTTTGAAAATGGACAAACTAGAAGATTTTGATCATATCAATAAAAATTCTGATTATTTTAAGACTTATAATAGATTCAATTAGAAAATTCTGATTTGTCCATTTTCAACTAGAATTTTAATTAATCCAATCAGACTTTTTTTCCAGTGCAGTTATTTCAATAAAACATAACATTTTTCATGCATTCATATTATTTTCTTTTTGCAAAAAACAATTTTGCAGTACCGATTTAAGATATCTGTACTTCTCAAATACACTGCGATCTCCGACGTTAAATTAAGGACCGTGACCTGCTGAGGATTAAGAAAATATAGAGACTCAACTAAAATACCGTTAAAGCTAATCGGCGGTTCAAATTCTCTTTCAAGATTAATTTAGACATACCATAAACAGCGAACAATATGGCACAGCATAGGAGATATAGAAGAAGAGAAGAAGAAGACGTTGGTATACACGACGAAGGCAGTAATCCGTTGGGGTAACCCGGGTTGATCGGGTTAGGTTGGTTGTGAGACGCGAAGGCGGTTGATTTCCCAGGACGGGGAAGGAAGGCTTTGGTTGGCTTAGGCATGGCCGTGTTTTTCTTGCCGCGGATCATTAGGACGATTAGGGTTCCTACGAAAAGGGGGAAACAGATTAGCACCGGTGATCTTCTTGCGGCCCGCCCGCTTTTCTTAAACGGGATTTCGCGAGAGTCCTTTAACCATCGATCTCTTTTTACTTGATAATTATTTCATTGTATACATAATAAATCTAATAATTTAATCCAGTTATCGCAATGATTATACTATGTCATAATTATTTAATAGATGTAGCCATTAACTATATAATATTAGCTTTGAATTTCTCTAGTATATATTTATGTAACACATTTCTTTTAGAAAATTCTGTTTCCGATGAAATTTAACTCTATGAATTGTATAATGTATAAATATGTGATTGATATACAAGTGTTAATTTTCGTGATTCTAATTATAGTATAAAGTTTGGAAAAGTATATTAATTTTTTCAGCTATAAATGATTTGGTTGAAAATAAACCAACCAGAAGATTCTGATTATATCAATCAGAATTCTGGTTATCTCAACTAGAATTTCCTGATTAGATTAAATCTACTAAAGTTGAAATAATACTCTAGTTAAGATAACCGAAATTCTGATTGATATAATCAGAATCTTCTGGTTTGTTCATTTTTAACCAAATATTTTTCTCAATATAATTATTTATAATAACAAGTACGTATAAGAAAGAGATTATTGGAGATTAAGATATTTTCTACGCAACAATTTTGAAAGCATAACTTCAAAGAGATAATCGCGTAAAAAATACCACATATTTTTTTATTATAGGAGACAGATTACTTGACATACTGTGTGATGTATGTGGCGACCGTAGTTCTGGAAAACACTACGGCATTTACAGCTGCGACGGTAATAATATTAATTCAATTTCTTCTTAAAAATTTTAACCAAGATTTCCAAAAAGATCAAATATATTAAAGATATATTAATTACGAATAAATTTTTTTATACTAAATCACTCACTTAAATAAATCTTCCTTGTTGGCATTGTTTAAAAATAGCTTAACAATAACAAATTTGATCATGTATTATATATTGTTATATGTAAATGTTTTTACGATTCTTATATCAGGTTGTTCGGGATTTTTCAAGCGAAGTATACACAGCAATCGGGAGTACATCTGTAAAGCTCAGGGTGCTAAGAAAGGACGTTGTCCAATCGACAAGACTCACAGGAATCAATGCCGTGCTTGTCGTCTCGCTAAGTGCTTCGAAGCTAACATGAACAAGGACGGTAAGTGTATCACGAATAATAATGTTTTCAATATGCGACAAATTTATGTGACAAGTTTATGTGGCAAGTTTGAAGTATGTATAATTTTATAAGATTATGCATTTGTTCAATTAATTCTCTGTCCGTAATTAAATTTTGTTTGTCATAAGAAATTTTATTTTTAAACTCTGAAATAAAAGGGAGTGGAGTCTGATTTCCTCATTGCTAAATTTTTTTTTTCCATTTTCTCATTTTTATTCAATTTTTTTATTAAATAAAGGTGTTAACATTTAATTAGTTAAAAGATTACAGATTTGTAGGGAGTAAAAATATAATTACACAGACGGAGAATTAAACTTGTATTTAGCAGGAATAGTTGTATATTAGTGTATCTGCAATTTTTTCTGTTAATATTATCAGTAATGAAAATTGAATTGTTAAAATATTGACTGCCGCAGAACGGAATATCTTTTAAAATGAAGTACAAAATAGATATAAAAAAGAATGTTTTAAAAATTCTTTTTAATTGCTTTATTTTATTTATCTTTTTTTCATGCAGCATGTTGATTTTTTATAAATTCTATTTATTTTGTAGAGCAAATTATTAAATTTACCACGAATGCACTTATTACACATAAGTATCACGTTTTTTTTACCTAAAACTTATATTTTTTGAAGCATTTTTTTAATTAATCACATAAATTGAACTTGATTTGATGTTATTTAAAGTGATCATTAATATCTTTAAAATTTATATTTTTGAGAATTTCGTCAAGATTTTTTGTGTATTATAAACATAGTCCTAATATTCGAATATTATTACAGAGTGAAACTTCATGAAAAAATTAAATAATAAAAGTGTAAGCCATTTTTCTCCGTACAATAGTTTTTTAAGTATTAACATTTGAAATTTGACTGATCATAAGTGTGGTTAAAAAGTCATCTTGACCACAGTCGAATAGTTCACGCGTTGTCAGTGTAAAAGCTAACATGATGAAACCGATATTAATGAACAAGATATCACTACTGATGAAAATGTCAGGTATTAATGCGTCATCTTGGATTGAATATTATTTTGTCTGTGTGACATGCATGGCATGGTATTAGATCAAACTAAACATTGCCGCTATATCACACGGATAGATGATTTTTTAACCAGCATTTATGATTAGTCAAATTTTAAACGTTTATATTTAAAAAGCTATTTGATAAAAATATATATATATATATAGTTTACACTTTTATTACTTAATTTTTTACAAAGTTTCACACACGCTACAATAATATTCCCTTGAATATCGGGACACCTTATATATATTTTAAATATCATTCGAATAATTAGTTTTTTTTTTATTTTATACACATTCATATTTTTAATAGAATTGATTATTTAAATTTCTATTTGGTGTTTTATGTTTTCATGTTTTAATGCGTCATACATATTGACGTAAAAATATTTGTTAAGCAAGTCCATCAATAACAAAGTCATAAAAATATATTTGTCAAGTCTATCAATTAATAATTGCAAGAATCATTCCATCGATTCTCTTGTGTTTTTGCGAAAGGCCGCAAATAAACCACGAAGAAATCGACTGTAACTATCGGTCAACCAAACCCTCCTAAATAAACCTCCGCCAACAAAGCGTTGACCACAGTCGAACAGTTCACGCGTTGTCAGTGTAAAAGCTAACGTGATGAAACCGATATTGATGAACAAGATATCACTGCTGATGAAAATTTCAGGTGTTAATGCGTCATCTTGGATTGAATATTGTTTTGTCTGTATTGCGCGATACTATGGGAAACTCGAATGTGGGCTTGCTAACCGTGAAGGTGTTATAAATGAATACGCACTGTCATGCGACGTTTCGGTTTTTCGGTGACGTCTCATTTGATCGACGTCACATTTCTTAGGGCAAGCACTTTTGACATTTAATAACTTGAAGATATTCATTCAAGCACAAAATGGAATCTTTTAAAATGAAATACAAAATAAGTACAAAATAAAATGTTTTACAATTCTTTTTAACTGCTTATTTTATTTATCTCTTTTTGATGCAGCAGATTTATTTTTTATAAATTCTACTTATTTTATAGAGCAGATTATTAAATTTAAATTTTCATTTCTGGGTCAGAAATTATAAAAATATAAAACCATGGATAGCTTAAATATTATTTTGCATAATTCGTTAAAAGAATGAATATATCTCAGTATTAAAAGAAGATTAAGTTAAACCTTTAAATACAAATACGAACATATAAATTCGGGCAATGTAAATACATGTATAAAAAAATATGATGACAAAAATGATAAGTAAATTTTTTATTTTTTCTTTGAACTTGTATTTTTTGTCTCCTTCCGATTATTTCAATATTATTTATAACTAAATAAAGAAGCCAGGAAAAGAAGGAAGTCATAGAGTGATAAGATTCGTGCGCTATCATTTTCTATCTTGAGAATAACATTAAAAAGTTTGTAACAGAACATTTCGAGCATCAAACAATAATAAATTTCAGCAGAAGCTAACTTAATTTTCTTGGTGATTACTTGAAGGTGTATAAATCATTTATAGTCAAACAGAAAACGCAGACGACTTATGCTAATGTATCCATAATGTACCCATGAGCTATTTCTCGGTTTAGGAGCGATATTTAGAAATGAGCGAGCTCTTGATCTTCCATACAAGAGTTACACGGATGGGCTAGGTGTACACGGGTCGATGTTCCTCGCCATCGACGGCGATATAACAGCGGTGGAGGCTCGTTTTCTGGGACGCTTAGCAGGGGCTGGATTCTGTGCGGAGGTGGAGAGAGGTAGCGGCGAGATGGAAAGAGAAAAGGTAGATGGGATGGGATTCGCGGCAGGGTATAGAAGGGAGGGAAAGTAGGAGGGAAGGAGGGGGGCGATACGAGACCGCTTGGCAGGGATGAGGGTGCTCAGGGTGTCGGGGGTGTTTAATGCAGGACGGGTGCTCCGGTTCCCAGCGGTTGTCGAGGCTCCAGACGCGAGTAAGAGAGGAGATTCAATTAGTGGCAGAGCTTCCTAACGTTAAGGAGACTCCACACGGGGGTTGAAACACACAGATCTTCCTCACCCCGCCGCTTCCTTTTACCGACACCTTCATCCGCGAACACACTCGTACACGCTAACGCTCTGCCACGTCATTCTCTGCCTCTGTCTCGAAATTACTCGTACTTTGTTGGCGGAGTTAATTAGATGCCGTGATTAATTGCTGACGTATAGCCAGAACAGCAGAATGGCGTCGAGGCACTCTTTGTTTCATATATAACTTCTACAGGTTTTCTTTTTCCTGGATATATATGTATGTATAATTACATATAATTTAAAAAAGATGATGATTCGATAGTAATCATTAAAATATTAAATTTATTATGTCGACTGCATATTTGCCAAAACACAAAGTATTAAAGGCCTGTTTTTTATTCCTGTACTCTCTCTCTCTCTCTCTCTCTCTCTCTCTCTCTCTCTCTCTCTGTCTCTCTCTCTGAGGTACACATGATGAAATAAATTGAAGTGAAACAAATTATATTCATATTTTTTAAGTTACTTTTTAAATAAGAAAGTATATAATATTTAATATCAATATAGATATACAATAGAGAGACATATATATTTTATTAACAAAATCATATCGTCTATTCAAATTATTAAGAAAACATTTAAATTATATATATTTAATAACAAAAGTTTGCTTGTGGCTGATCAAATTAGGACTATTTTACTGACGCTTTCAAATCATGTCTGACCATACGGTACTCTACTACTGATTAAATCCTCAGAGTTTTGAACACGTAAAAAACTGAACAATTTACATAACATAAATCTATTCTTGTTATATTGAAAATTTAGTATAAAATCTTGAAGAATTTAAAAAAAGAACTTATTGTTGATCATTGAATATAATATTCATACTTTTCAAAAATATCAAATAATATCGTCAGATTCTGAACAAAATTTTGAGGAATTGAATAAGAGTTTATTATTCAATGCGTCAAATAATATAGATATTTTTTGAAAATGTATTTAGTACAGAAAATTTCTATTCACTGTACATTTAATATCAAATGGTAACATTAGATCCTAAATAGTTTGACGTATAAATTACTTAATTTAAATATTAAATTAGAATTAAACAGTCAGATTAAGCGACAAACAACAACATAGAGAGCAGAATATATTTCGCCCGGGAAATCAAGTCCTTTAAGAACAATGAAAAATTACAGAAATTATAGCATTAAAACTTAGTCCTTATAGTATCACAAAAGCGTTGTATACAATGTATAATCGATTGAAGTGATCTTTAGAAAAATATGCTCAATATTCTATAAACGCGAAGTTTATGGTGAGAGTATGAACGGTGTTCATAGTTCGTCTTATTTTAAGACCGTCTTACATAACATCTTAAGATGCTAATATGGCTCTTTAATTGGCCATAATAATGATACTTTAAGGATGGAATTATATTTGTTCGTTTTTGTCGATAAAAATTTTCAACCCTGTTGATTGACTATAGAATAGAAAGATCTGAGAATCTTTCTGTTTTGTAGCCTTTGTCGTACGACAAAATCAGATAAATAAAATAGCACCCTAAGTATTTTAAATGTAAGAACCGACTATAAATACTGGTCTATGACTATATAGAACAGCCACTTGAATCCGACGGACATTGAAATCACCGAGCCTCGAAAAACGTTGTGAAGCGCCCATAAGATGTAGGTGACCACTCGGGGTATGCGCTATACATTATGTACGTGGTACTCGGCGCATCGCGAAGCCCCCGTGACGCCGCAGGCGCGCAATCATCCGCTCTCTGACAACCCCGAAACCTCCAACGCACTCACACCCGCCCGACGTAATCGACGCGCTTTCCTCTTTCCACGAAAATTCGTTCCCGCCTGTGATATTATCCGTCTGTGTTGGCGCACCGTGTCGCGCCGGCAAAATGCCGCCCTCTCACCCCCGTGCGATTTCGCGCGCGCACGCACACGTACAGATGTATATATATATATATATATATATATGTATTATGTGAAATATGGCGTTAAATGATGTCGGAAGATTACCGAGCGGCTTACCGGATGGCGGATTTGTAATTCTTGATCGTCAGGGTCCGCGAAAGGAAACGGATTGTCGTTGGTAATGTTCTTAATATTAATACTTTGTGCTTTAACTGCACAACTTTACGTTCACAATTTTGTCATATTATTAAAACGTGTGATTTTATGTTTGGAAAAATTATTACTAAAATGTCCGTTCTGAAATAATCTTAAACTATCGGAACAAATCAAATCAGAATGTTTATACTATTAATCATTTAGAGAGTTTTTATATTTAAAAAAGAGAGTTTAATGCCTTTTAAGCTTTACACATCTTAAAAATGTTCGCCAGAAAAGAATTAAACATTTCTTTTAATTGTGAATGTAAAAACTTATATAGTGAGAAGTAGGTATACTAAGAAAAGGATTTAAAAAATTTATTCGTAGGATGTAATGTATATTTAAACAGGAATTTGTTTCACTGAAATAAATTTTTATTTAAATATAACAAAATAAAATTTTAGCAAATGAATTATTTTTTTGTTACAATTGAGATACGTTTCACAGAAATATGTATTTTGTTACAGTAAAATTTTTTTATAACCAATAATCTGAAAAAAATATCAGCTGTAACATTTCTTACAAATATTTCAATTTTTTCTTTAATGTACTATATCACTCTATATACAAACAATATTATATTTATCTTGATATATTACCACAATATTCAGAATGTTTAGGATATACTCGCAATATATCACTTTATTGAACAGAACCATAATTTAATAATCTTTTATTTTTCAATATCATATCAAATATGCTTTTCTTCATTAAAGATTTTTAAACTATTAAATAGATCGTTGTTAAAAATATGAGTGTAACAGAATTTACTGCAAAATTCTTTCCATTATTTTGAAAATGTTTATATTTGGTAATATTTATCTAAAAATTGTTATTAGTATTATAGAAGAATATACTGACAAGCAAGAATTACAAAGTTTTTAAGCTGCTTTTATCGCGATTTAGTTCTTGCTTATCTTATCTTTTTCAAATTCATTTTCAGTTAATCTTTGAAAATTATTTAAATTTCTTATTAAATTTTACTTAAATTATCTTGCGAAGTTGCCTGTATATTATTTCACGAAGATATGCAATTATAACGATTTTCCTGCAGTTTATACTTTGTTAAAAAGTTAAACGAAAAGCGAGAGAACAGAAGATGATGACTCTCCAATGAAACTCTACGCTCCACGACTTTTCCCGGAACCGTACGGTCAACATCATTTCTAGTGTACACACATTCAGATCCACCAACACACTTGGATTCGCAAACTTTGCCTCGTTTCATGCCCAATCGATCGTTCGCTACTTCAAACTTTAAATCTCTTTGTCTCCGTTCATAATTCGGAAGAACCCTTTCTGAAAGTATCAAACACTTTGAACCGGAATTAAATCGAAGCGTTTGCCCTTTCGACAATTATAGATTGGAATTATTCAAGCGTTTTCGGAGTACGAAGTTCAACGTCTAACAATTTCAGTGATTAAAAATAATCCAATTATCTTAATGTTATAAATAAGCGTTCCGAGGACAATTAAAATTCTTCTTTCAAACGAATCTCGTTTGTCGTGTAGCAAATTATTGTAAAAGTATAGAGACAGTGTTATCACACTTGGTTCGTAAAATAAGTAGAGGAAAATCGCCGATACTGACATAGATCTCCTAAAGTGACACCTCCTTATTTCTCAGTAATTAACTATTGCACTTTATCAATACTAATAAAATCATGATCTGTTTAGCTAATTAAAGAAGTACAAACTCATAATTCATATATTTGTGGCTTATTTCTATACCAAATCAGCTAAAAACCAATTCTATGAATCTGAGAAGAAAATTCTTACGGTGTTCTTTTGCAAATTGCGTAATTAAAATAATAGTGACTGTATTATTGATAATATTATGTCATTTTAAATGTTTATAGTTTCATAAATTAGTCTTCTTTCCAGAATAGGATATATCTTTATTTATAGAATAGGATTTATAGAATTGGCATTATTGCCTACTATATCAGTTTTGGAGCCCATTTTGTCAGATGCTCATTTTTGCATAATTTACGAAAAACTTAATTATTGCAAAATTGCAAACAGTATTATAAAAATTGCTTATACTATCTGATAGAAGACACTTTTTACTTTGTATTTATGTTTTTGAAGTTGTATTTTTACCTTTTGTTTAAGAAATATTGTCTAAAAACAAAGTGGTATGTCGGTGATCGGTGACCTTCCTCTAATTCTAGAAAATTATATATTTTAGCGTAAATAAGTAGAGGAAAAGAGATAATAATGTGGACTCTTACTGTTAATGTGGACTGCAATTAAAATTCTGTTATAATTGACACTATTTCTTATAAAAGGTTTTTAATTTGTTTTTAGAGATAGATATCGAAGTTATGAAACAATTACCGTCACGACTGACGCGACTTTTTTGTTGACAATTGATGTTTATCTGTTACAAGATACTTCAAAGTATTTTTAATGATTTTCAATGTCAAGTTTAACGTGGTTTAAAGTTCGTAAGTAATGAGGTTATAATAGTAAATAATGAATTTACCCTAAATTAATATTCTTAAGGTATTTTTCTTTTATTTTGATAAGATAAGTAAGCTTGAATATTTTCTCTAGGATATAATTAAATGTAAATTTTGTTAATGTTTTTTTATGATATATAGTGTTAAACTTTCTAACAAGTAGATAATGTGGGCCAAGATTTTTAACAAAAAACCTTGCAAAGCGTTGTCCTCTCTAATCAAAGTTAAAAACTGTTATTTGAGACTCTAAAAGCTCTTTTTACGCTTTTATATCTAAGTTCCTTTTATATATCCAAGTGTTCAATTGCGCAAGGTATAATGCCGCAACATATTCTACAAAAATCCGAAGGTCTCGCGAGTTGCACGCGAAAGCGTTTTATACTGGCGAATGGCACTCGAGCACGATTCGAGGAAAATAGAAAAAGAACAGGATAAAGCGAAATACTCTGAAGAAGAAACAGAGAAAAACGTGCGACAGGATCAGTCAAAGGGGAAATGTGACGGATGTAATGTGTCTTGATCTCCAAATATTCGAAGCTCCAATCGCTTTAGAATAAATTTTATTATAAGCTTAAGCAAATTTTAATTCCGTTAAAAATATTTTTTCGTGCTATTATTCTTATTAAACACATTTATATTTGTACAAAATCAAAGATATAGCAACAAAGTAGTAAAAAACGCGACTTTTCTTGCTAAACAAAAGAATCTTAACATATATTTAATAAACGTGTTTCAATTCATACATTGTAATATCTTTGCACAAGAATACAGTAAAAAAGTAAAGTAAAGTAAATCTTTTAGAAAAGAACCTTTTTACTTTTACATAAAAAGACCCGCCTGCACGTTAATTCTGCTTTTGGATTAAAAAACGATTGTATATCTAAAGTTCTACATTTCGTTGTACCATTTGACAAACCTACGAAAAGTTATTCCCTAAAAATTGTTTCGAGAGATCCTGTAATATTTTTGACCGGCCCTGGACGAGGTCGAGGGTAGTGACAGCACACAGGGGGAGTCGCGTGGGAGTAGACGGCTGGTAACGCAACGAAGCGAGGCGTGCCGTACACGCGACGGGCAGCATCAATCCATCCACATAAACGGTAAACGCTAAAGCGGACCTGGAACAGAGCGAGGGGTACAGTGGGTGTCGCAAATGCCTTCTCGCCACTGGACAGATATCCTTCGAAAGGACACGTACATTCAAATATTAGCGAGTCAAGGACGTTTCCGACGGAAACAAAGGCTGGACGGAACGTAAAGCGCTATGCTATAGCTAATGGCTGCGTTCAGCAGACTCAGCAGTTTTGCAACCGTTTTATGATTCGTCGCGCTGATTGGTTTATATACTTTTAGTTTTAAAGGAATAGTCCAATCTGAGCCAAAATGTTTTATATAACATAAACAGCTTAGCGCTGAGACACTACCAGTGTCTCCAGATAAAGAAAAGTCGAGAAAATTAATAATAAGACATTCTCAATATTTTGTTTTTAGTTCAAACATTGAAAAGTTTTCGAATAAAATAAACTTGAAGATTCTTGCAAAACAATAGAAAGAAAAATGAGAGCCTATAGAAACGAACGTGCGAGGATGTTAATATAAATGTGATTTATTTATTCATAAAAAAGGATAATAATGGTACGTTTCGACTATACCCAGCCTTTATTAACCAAAAGTAAAAGGCTAAATTATCATATAAAACAAATAAATTACAGAGAAACAAAATTATAAAGTTAACAAGTGTCTGTATCTAAGATAGACATATATGATAAAAATAAAAGAAATAATAAAATAGATAAAACAATAAAACGTTAGTTTGCGAATGTGTTGATGTCAAACTGGATATTCGTAATTAAAAAATATAAGGCAATATCATTCGTCGTTCTGTTGCGAAAATGTGTTGAGTCAGATTATAAAGTTAGCGTAGTCAAAGGTAAAGTACCTATAAAAAAGTTCAAAAAATGACCGGATAATGATAAAGAAATATTGGTTTTGTAATTAACCCAAGAAAATCAAAATGTAATCAAATGTAAAATAAACTTATTATAATAATGTAAAGAATAAAAAATTATAATGAGAACTTAATAAATATAAAATATAATAAAAACTCATAGAAGCATCTATACAATCGTCGTTTTCAAATTTTAAAACTTTAAATTCTAGTCAATTTTAAATGATGTTTAGATAATCATCTTTTCATAAATCGCATGTATATGTGATTGTATCTTCGGCTTTAATATTAAATTAATCTTTCAGCGTCACTTTAGCTATGGCATACAATTTTTTCTTTTATTTTATATGCCATAATTTTTTTTATTAATAACAATACATTAATTTGCTCGTTACATTTCTTAATTTCTGACATTTTCATTACAAAACATATATATTGTAATATGTTTAAAATTTATTATAATATTTTTATTTTTATCTAATGTGCTGCTTCCGTAAAAAAACGATATAATATAGTATTTTGAAGGGCTAAAATAATAATAATAATAATAATAGAGAATTATCATCTTGTGATGAAATTTCCTTGAATAAAATTGGCCTCGAAATTTAGTTTTAGACGCATCTATGACACGTTTCATTGAAACTTACTTTATTACAGTAATAGGCATTTATGATGGTATTTATGATGCTTACTGTACGGGGAGAGAAGGAAACAAGAGAAAAGAAGAGAGAGGGGGGAGAGAGAGAGAGAGGGGGGGGGG
>NW_017297898.1:243606-249199 GCF_001594075.2 Trachymyrmex cornetzi | reverse complement strand
GGGGGGGGGGGAGGGAGAGAAACGATGGAGAACGTAGGACGCGTTCTCCCTCATGTGATACGAGCGCAATGTATGCGGACGAAACGGGTCGTTGCGCTAAGCCGGGCTTTGATCGTCACCTGTCATCATACCAACGCGCCCCGGAGGAACTGCAACGACCCGGTCCCGATGTTCCCGGCCGTCTCCGGCTCGGCATAAACGCGAGAATTACATTCGCGAGTTATCATGGGCTCTCTCGCCCCGAGTCGGGTCACGAGTTACGAACACTTCTCGAGTCGTGCGTGAAGCGGAAATACGTTTCTGACCTCTTCTCCATCGGACATTCTTGCAAATGGACAACTGTAAAATGTCAAGCTGCGTTGTCACGTTTAATCCTTTTCTACCTTTAACAACATAATATTATGATACGATAAAATGTCTTTTCATGGTATTTAATCACATTTATACTTATTTCCTTTTTGTCTCGAAAATCGTAAATATTCGTTATTAGAATTATTATACATATAAACAAACATCGTTTACGATAGATATTACTTTTAAATAGTATCTTTTACGTGATAAACATTGCGAAAAGTAAATGTATGATATAATATTATACACATGTACAATATACCTTTTCCATATTTTGTTTGAAATACCAATTAATAGTAAAACAAACATGAGGGAATAGTTAGAGAAAAGTTTATTTTTGTCCAGAAAACAAGATATTCAAAGCGCATTAAAATCTGAAGGGAATACTTCCATAAGTTTCCTTGTAAGTTCGTTGCGATCATATGTTATTGTGATCGTATCTTTATCCCTTTTTTTTAAGTATTTAAGTCCATATAATTTTTATATTTTCATTACAAAGGATACAGGAAATGATTACAAATATTTTTGGGTGCGTTCCGAGTTACGCATGAAACGCATGATGTATCGTTTTATTCTTCTTTATTAATTAGTAAACAACAAAGATAAATGATGCGTAATTCGGAACGCACCCAATATCATACAGTTCTTTTTCGTATTGGCGTTGCAGTTTACATTTCTGTTGATTTTAATTAATGTTTGCATTAGTTATATTTTAGCTTACGTTATATTTGAATCTACGTTATATTTGAACGTTATATTTTGCTATCTTTTCTAATAGTTATCTATTGTTTTTATCTTTATTTCTGCTTTTATTATTTCTGTTAGTTTTTTATTATCTTTATTTTATGAATTTGATCTTTAACATTTTATACATATTTTTATTATATTCTTTCTATTTTATTATATTCTTGTTTGTTAATTACGTATTGTCTTCAGCATTTAAGAGGATGTAATTCTAGAATGCTTAATAAATAATTTATTAAGCTGATATCTATTAATCTCTCTCTCTCTCTCTCTCTCTCTCTCTCTCTCTCTCTCTCTGGTTTTCTACATATTTTGCTCATTATATTTTTATATTCTAATTATATTCTATATATACGAAAATACTCCGACAAATCGAAGAAATAGTTAATTAAATGTTACATCGTATAAACGAGGTAGAAGCCTATCTTTATGCATATGTATTTTATATTCGACATAGATTGATCTGATTTTACGGAATTTTGATTTACGAGATTGGTCGAGGGAAGGCGTTAACATTGAGCGATGTTACATACGGATCGTATACGGTTTGTAACGTATGCAGATACACGTGTGACGACATGCATACGATTTTCCGAATGATATAAGCGATGCAAATGGAAACAGATCCTATCCATTCAGCCAATAGTCCGTACATATATAGAATAATTTTCTTCATCTTCATTCTATATGTACGGACTGTTGATTGAATTCACATTATTGAAATTTTTCTTAAATATAACAAATAATTAAAAAAATAATTGTACTATAATATTATTGGATACATCACAAAACAGTTTTACATTAATTTCATTTATTATCTTATTATAGATAAAAAATATATAGATATATTTAAGATTAAAATTTGTTGGAAATACATTATTTTCAACTAATTCTCGAATCTTGTTTATAGTAAAAGAAATAAAACATAATAGCTTTCAACGATATTTGATTTTGCATCAATATCAATAAGCTTAACGATAAATTAAAGATAAAAAGATATGAATATTAAAAAAAAATTTTGCATTTCGCTAAAATAATCATTGCTAGTTCACTTTGGCCCCCACCCTCTTAATACATATCCCGCGATTCAACACGAGACTCACCCCGAAGTCTTAACACGTGTATCACACGCGTTCAACACGCGTGCGATTTATGCGCGAATCCTCCGACAGTGACGACGTTGACGGTCGCCAACGGTGGTGGAGGTGATGGCGATGGTGGTGCGACGTTCGTGTGTATCAACCCCATTCACTCGAGGATTAGCCTTCGAGATCGCTGACTGCTGAAATGTTCACAGATCGGTTTACCGTTTAGCAGGATAGAGAGTGTGAGCCCCGTGATCCATGGCCCGTGTGAGCACCGTGTATGCTCACGCATGCACGTAGACACGCGGGCATCTATACAGCGCACGGATGTAGTACAATGTTAAAACGGAAGCTTCCCCCGTATGCCATACCTCACCACGCGCTCGTATCTCCACGGACTCCACGTGTATATACGCGTGTGCGTGTATACACGTTTAAGCGCGGCAGAGAAGGCGCCTACGCCTACGCCGCGCCGCTCCACTCCGCTGGCGCTGTGGGAACTCGCATTGTGGACCACACGTGCCGGCCAGAGTATTACGGCAGCCCTGTGTGTTTATAGGTGCACGATAAGATGACGTATATGTGTACGCATGGGTGTGTGCATGAGCGAGAATAGACGGTAAAAGAGAGAGGGAGAGAGAAAGAAACACAGCGGAATCACGAGATGAAAAGCGAACAGGGCGCGGTCCATTCCAGCGCATGCGATTCTAATCCCCGCCGTCGTGTCCATTCGCCGTCCGGATACGCACGTACTTTCGAGAATCGCTCACCTAAGCCGTTGACGCGCGAACAAATTCACGGCCGGTTGCAACAGCAATCTTCTTTAAAGACTTCTTGGAAAGGATCTTGATTGAAATTCTGTTTTGATAAATACATGCTGATTGTCTTTTCACTAGGGTAACTGTCTCTATTAGGGTGCCTTTAAGCCCACTTGCTCATTACTGAATTAATTATTATTAATATTGTAGTTTTAATTTTTTGTCTGCTTGAAATTAATATTAGTTTTTGTATTATTTCTTTTTTCATAATATTTTTAAATAAAAATAAAGAAAATGTTTTTGTCTCTATTAGTGTATCCTTTCAAGAGGCAATCGTCCTATTAATATGTCACAAAATTGTATGTGTCTATCCGCATTTGACTCATTTTAATATACAGTTGTACTAAAACAATTAAATAGATGTAAGCTAATTGTTTAAGTTAATATTACATAAATATAATAAAAACTCTCGAAATTGTCAAAAAAAAACCATAAAAAGGGGGCTAATGAGAGTATAGTCGCTGATCGTTTTGCGATGAATAAGTTTATTAATTAATTAGCATCCATACGTTTCGGCATCCATTCGAGCCATCATCAGTGCATCTTAGACTTAAAATTAATATTGATTATCGATCATTACTTGGCTCCACGAGAGTGGTCACTCCTTCCATCAACAATACGTGACAACAGATTGTCGACTTGCGGCACTCGCCTCCGTGCGGGTTCCTGCGAGAAAAGAGTCTGACCGTCCTTCCAAGTACCCTCACCGTTTCCGCTCTTTTCATTCTCCGAGAGGATCACTAACAATTAAAATTTTTCCAAGGGTTTGGACGTAACACTATCATATCCATTAATTAAAATTATAAAAAACACCGCAGTCAAATACAATAAATTTCAGTAAGTCAGATCTAATTAAACAATCAATTTTGAATACGTGGTACATTTTTGTCGACTCATATAACAAAGAACAATCGTATGAATCTTCCAACAGTAACTCGCTCGAATTATACATTTATGTAGATTGGTAAATAACATTTATGATGTGTAACAAACGGTAAAGACAACAATCAAAGGATACAAAGAGACTATCTTACCGAGCAATGATAACAAAAACTATATAGTAATAAAGATGAAAACTTCGAACGACAATCGTTACAAATTATTCAAGATCGAAATATACGCATGGTGTAGAAATTCTGTGTCAGACTGTAAGTTTAACCCATTTTTTTGCAACTGTATGTGCACCATTTCTGATATTCGTCGTTTAAATAAAAATCTTTCATTGTCCATTATCTCTACATTTTCCCAATCGAAATCGTGATTATAATTAAGTCTATGTTCTGTAATTACCGAATGATTATTAATATTTTTTCGAATATCATTACGGTGCTCATTAATTCTCGTCTTTAATGTACGTTTAGTCTGACCAACGTATGAAGCATCACAGTCATTACATTTGATCTTATATACTGCGTTCTTTTTAGACATATTTGGTATCGGATCTTTATGTGTTTTTATAAAACAGCTAAGCTTATTGAGACTAAAGTACGCCAGGTTTACTTTATAATCCTTGGTGATATCTCTAAATTTATCCGAAACCTTAGTTACATAGGGGAACGCAAACCACATATTGTTTTTTACATCTGTGTCGCTATCAATGTTACTGTTTTGCCTCAACGTTTTTCCATGTAATAAAGATTTGTTCATTCATTACATTGAAAATAAAATCCACCGGATAGTCATTATTTATAAGTGTCTCTATCACAAATAATAAATTCTTTTTATGATATTTAGGTACTGATAATAGAAAAGCTCTATCAACCATTCCCATAACAGTGCCCTTTTTCTGCGACAAAGGATGTTCAGAAAAAAAATTCAAATATCTCCCCGAGTATGTTGGCTTATGGTACCAATCAAATTCCAGAGATTGGTTATTCTTAATGATGGTGATGTCCAAAAAATTCAACCTATTTCCACCTATTTCTAACGTGAATTGTAATCGGGGATGAAATGAGTTAAAAACGTCCAAAATTTGTGAGGTTTTTTTTTGAAATGAGTTAAAAACGTCCAAAATTTGTGAGGTTTTTTCGACAGGAGCACCCATAGCAATATAATATTACATAATCATTATTTTAATTATACTTGCAATTTCAATGTACACTTATAACGCTCTTAGCTCCAATCAAAGCACTGAGGACCTCCTTCAGCAATTTCTGATTACTAATCGACGATCAACTCGTAGAAGTACCAATAGTAATTTAATGTATCAGAACATCTGCTCTCTCTTCCTCTTTTAAGATAAACTGTGTTTAGTTCTCACGTTGGCAATCGTGATGATTAAGTCAACCATCGATTAGCGTTAATCGAAGTTGGTGAAAGAGACTCTAATAGGGACAAGTTTAAAATCTTCCGGTATTTTTTACTGATCTTAAATAAATTTCTCTAAATTACGATACATATATACGAGGGTCGTCTGAAAAGTTTTGAGCCTAACATAGAAACAAGTAATTTTTCAGTCAAATTCAATTTTATTTTTCTACATAGTCTCCTTTTAAGTCGATACATTTTTTCCAGCGATGCTCCCACCCCTTTAATCCATTCAAATAATACTGAGCGTTTTGCTTTGCAAAACAGGCGTCTACGGATGCGATGACC
>NW_017297898.1:230969-243301 GCF_001594075.2 Trachymyrmex cornetzi | reverse complement strand
TGTCCCAAAAAACAGTCGCCATCACCTTTCCCGCCGATAAAACCGTCTTCGCTTTCTTCGGAGCAGGTTCACCCTTCGCAATCTATTGTTTTGATTGTTCTTTCGTTTCAGGAGTGAAGTGGTGGACTCAAGTTTCATCAACCGTTATTAATCGACGCAAAAAATCCGACTCGTTTCGCTTAAACCGCTCCAACAGGGCCTTAGAAATGTTCATTCGAATGCGTTTTTGATCCAGAGTGAGCAAGCGCGGCACCCAATGCGCGGTTAACTTACGCATGCCTAATTCTTCAGTCAATATATGACAAACACGTTCTTTTGATATGCCAACAGCCTCTGCTATCTCCCTAATCTTAATTCGACGGTTGTCCATTATCATTTGATGAATTTCTTCGATGTTATCGGTGGTGGTCGCAGTTGTTGGCCGTCCCGGACGCTCATCATCAGCTAAGCCGGTACGACCACGTTTAAATTCAGCTACCCATCTTTTCACGGTGGCAATTGATGGGGCAGAGTCCCCGTAAACAGCGTCCAACTCGGTTTTAATTTGCGTAGACGTATTGCCTTTCAAATGCAAGAATTTAATTATAGCACGATATTCAATTTTTTCCATTTTTACAAAATGACGACACAAATGATTGTCAAACAAGAACTGAACGTCCAAAGTGGCCACAGATATCTTTCGTAAGTATCACGATTATAATACCAGAATGGCTTTGACGAATAACGCCATCTTCATGATGAGGCTCAAACGACCCTCGTATATCTTTGAAAGAATATGTTTATTATACTTTAATAGTTAAAAAAATAAAATATCATCTTTGGTATCGTACACGTTAATAATTTATTTACAATTAATAATATCTTCTTATGTTACATAATAGTTCTACTGATTGGATTGCGATACTTTTTCATTATCTTCTATTCTTTTTTTCACTTGGCCTTTTTCACATCTTAGGTATATCACTCAGCCTATGTAGGTATCAATCGTTTATCACAGGACATTTTTTTAAAAATGAGGATCGACTCAAGTCAGGTATAGCAAAGAATGGTAGAACATGTTTATAGGTTTATACGGTTTATTTTTGTGCTGAAAATGGTTTAAAGTAGAATCAAAATGTTCACATTTTATTATGTTTTTTTTTTTAATAAATGTTATTAATTAAATAGCGAACAAAAGTAATACCGTGCTGACTCTTTGCAATAGCCCTATTCTTTTTATATTGTTTTTATAAAATTGTATCTTTGATTTTCAATTGATCATTGCGTAGGGCTAAGAGATCAATTTGTCCCGTTCTCTATGCCAAGAGCTTTCCCTTAACGTACATTTCCGCTTCGTCCAACTTAAGCCGCTCAGCTATAAAGCTCTGTATTTGAGCAGCGATGCGTGCAGAACGACAAAATGTTCCTCCTTGATCGCGAGATGCCGTGCAAAGTGAAGCGCTTTTGTGCGAAAAGGGAAAGCTTTTAATGGACGTGGCTGCGAAAAAACAGATCGTTTTTCGTCTTTGATTCGTGACAGATTCGACGAAAGCCGATAAAATTAAGATTAAAATTACTCAAACGACATTTTTACACGATTACACGAACATGTAAGAAAAATATACTATGTTTGACTTAAAACCACGATTTCTTCCAAATTAAAATTTGTCTGGGGTTCGCTATCTTTTACGATCTTTATTTTTTTAAACTTTAATATACCTTATATCTCAACATTTTTCGTAGAAATAATTATTCAAAATATTATAAACTCAAGACTATAATTTTCAACATTACGCATATTTTTAATAAAATCTTTGTTTTATTTTTTTTTTTGAAGAAGAACCATTACCTTATTAGTATAATTAATTTCATCAAAAATTGCATATATATCAGTTTGTGTAATAAAATTGATATAAATATGTATATAAACGATATACTGTTTTTGACGGATAATGTATTGCTACTGTATTGAACATAGAAAATCATTGTTTGTAGAGTAAACAAGTCTTTTCATTGGGCGCGTTTTTCCGGTAAGGGAACTCACCGTTGAAAGAACAATTACTCCTGGAAAATAATAATATTTATACCTGTTACGATGTGCACGGCCAATTTGGTCGATAAAGCAAACAACCCTGAAGCGGATTTTGCAACGCTTCTTTTTGCTACGTAGGTATACGCGTGTCTGCGCACATCAAACCGCCGCAGCCGCTTCAATTTGTAAAAATATCTCTTCTTTATGAATTTCAACTTGCTTACAATACTTGCTGACAACGTTTTGTAATGGTAAGATTTTAAAACAATCATAGGAAGAGCATTTCAAATGATATTGGATTACTGTTATTGAATTGTTATCGCAAAACATGTAACAACTTTTTTACTATTTACAGAAAACAAAATTTCTTTATATAAGGTTGTAATAAGACGCATAAAAAACATAATTGAAAAAATTTTTTTAATAAAAATAAATCAAGAATTTGATCAAAATAATTTGAACGCCGAATAAAATGATAAAAAAATTAGCATTTACTTAGGATAAGTACTTTATTTTACATACTGCAACAAAAATAACAAGTTTTCACGTTATTAGTAATTTTTTATTATCTATTACAATATTCTCATTTTCTATTTATTCCACCTAAAAACGAAACTTCTTCGAAATTGTTAAAAAAATCCAATTCAATTTTCTGAACTTTTTCTATTAGTTTATTTATAACATATTGACAGTTACATTACCGAATATTTTTGTTCATAAGATGCAATATTATAAATATTTTTGAAATGTGATTATTACTAATAATATATTAATCTTTAAAGAAGAAAGATAAAATTTTATCAAAAGATATTATATGAGTAAAATAAAGAAGACAAATATTTAAAAGAAGATACTAATATAGTGTTAGAATCCCTTTAAGAATCTATAGAGATTCTTAAATATCATTCCTTATCTCTTATCAATTCTTAAATATTATTCTGAGCTCCTTTTCCGCAAAAACGCGTCCAATGCAAAGACTTATTTACTCTACAAACAATGATTTTCTATGTTCAATGCAGTAGCGATATTGTCCGTTAAAACCGATTTACACAGTTTATACATATTTATGACTATTTTAAAAAAGCTACGTGTCAAGAAATAAATTTAATTAAAAATATCATGTGCCGTGATTAAAAAGCGAGTCATGCGGTAGTTGACATGCTAAGAACATAAGTATATATCACTTCTTGAAGAAATTGAATTCTGATGGTTAAAACTGATGTCCCGGTGAGAGAAGAAATTCTCGTTGCGCCAGTGGCGAGATATCTCTCGACGGGGCGATGCGTGATAAAGGGGAGATATTGCGACGCCAGTGCGAACGTGGGAATCCGCGGCTGCTATCCGCTCAGCCTCATTAATGATGATGTGCTTGCCACCCAGTTGCAGCTCTCGCTTCACCATCTCGCTCTATCTGTCCTCCTACAGCGTTCCCCCCCATCCCCCCCTCTCTCTCTCTCTTTCGCTCTCTCTTTCTCTCTCCCTTTAGATTTGCAGCCACGCTCGAAAGATCGAGCTCTGTGGAAGCTGACGCCCGGCCAGCCACCGCATCCGATCTACACCACCCTCTTTCATCCGCGATTTGCCCCCGCTTTCCTCTCGACCTCTTGTTCGCCCCTCCCCCTCTCCTCATCGGGTCACGGGATATACAGCTCTCGTACATCTCGAACGACCTACAACGCGCGTTACACCCCGAATTCAATTCCGCGCAACCTGTGCCCACTTTTTCGCTCCCACCGTTAAGTCCATCGCCGATATTATTGATAGGCGTTTTCTAGATACGGACCTTCGATCGCTGAAGGGCGAGGATGCATAAGGATATATTTCATTGAGAAAGGGTTGAGGGCATACATTCATGTTATCGGCTTTTAAAAACATTAATCGTATGATTTTCTTTTCTTTTCCGTACGAATAACTTGAAAAAATTTTATAATCTTTTTGAAAGTACATACATTGATGTACCTTTTCTACAACAAAAATAAAAAATTATTTAATGTATATCTAAAAAGTACAAATACAAGTACAATCTTTAATCGTATATATAATATCCCTTTGAATAGTTTTATGATTGTCTTTAACAACAGAGACTCGTACAAAACAAAGAGAAAGACTATATATGTATCCGTAGTTTTTCCTGGGAAGCATTATACTATCCGAGAGCCTCATGATACAATCGAGGAATAATCTGTCAGACGTCAAAAGTAATATAATTACGTCATAACTGGTGTTTAGCAGTGCAACATGAGCGCGGACCGAGGAAACCAAAACCCCACGCGATCATCTCGTCGGAGAAGCAGCATCAGCAACAGTCGCCGATTGTCACGCAATTGTCTCCTCATTCTGCGACCTCGGTGCACAGTGATCGATTAAGACCAGCACTAGCTCCTCCGTACGTTCTCTCGCCACACAGGTATGTAACGCTTGCATTAATCGCATTAAATTAACATATTTGTCTCATTAATCTAATCGGTATTCGCTCCAAAGTTTTCTTAACTTGTGTTCGCGGCTGTATTTTAAATTAATATTTTTTTTTAAAGTTAACGGAATTGAACAATTTGTTTCATTTTGAAAGTTCAAATCTGAGGAATAAGATTATTTAACTTAAAATTATGTAAAGTTGTGAAATTTGTTATAAATAATTTTTTACAACATAGTTGAAGAAAATGTTCAAGTCCATGAAGTTCACTGAATATCGATTAGGATTGAATATCGATTCGTGCGGAAGAGAAAATAAAAATACATGTCAGTATATTAATATATGACTAGCGATAAAATCATAAGAATAATTGAATTAATATAATATAAATAGAATAGAACAATTGTGCGATTCTTGAATTTCCACATCGTTTGTGTTAAATGAAGAAAGAAGCGAATCGGATACTCTGGTTTATTAACATGTGCATGTAGAACGTCCACTATCGTTAACGGTAGATTCTATAATCAATCTTATGTTTATCTTTTCTCCTTAAGATGTCCAGGCATGGACATTGAATAATAAATAAATAGAACTGTACTTTAATAGAATCCTTACAATCCAAATTACTTCTCTCAAATAAACGAAGCTCAAGCGTTTAGTTTTCAATTGAATTTTGTCGGTGGGTCTAATATAAATTAAGGAATTTTTATTTGAGGAATTTATAGAAATCCAAAAAATATAGATTGTATTCGTGCACTGATTTGAATACTTGGAGAACTATGTGAAAAATTACTGCACAGCTTAAGATTACTGCACACTTCTGTTAATAAAAAAAACTGATATTAGAATTGGTCAAAGAATTTAATCCGTAGATGGTAGGAACATACCTCGTGTAGTTACAGAAGATGATAAAATTTCATGAAGTGACACAGACTCTTCGTGAAGTAGTTAAGGATTATTACTGTAGAAGGTTAAGGTGCGACCAAAGATTCACGCCTTATCCACGACCGATGGCGCTGGTACAGAAACCGCCGGAGGAATCACCGTCCCCTGTACCGTTGATTCTACCGCACCCTCGCACGACTACGACCCTCTATCAAGCGGCCACAACCGTCTCCTTAGCGCCACAGCCTCCCCTTCTGCAGATACTAATGTCCGCCGAGGAATGTCAGGTAAGTAATTCAGCTTAATTTCGTATCCGCTTCCCTTATTTTGTTCCTGCAAATTTAATAAAGGCGGGTTGCTCCACTCAGTTTCTTCCTTGCGGTCTAAATGGCGGACGAATTACACGCAGGAATTATTATTAATATCAGCCTCTTGGCGAAAATGGAATCCTTTTATCTTGCAAATGTCAATTGTTGGCTTTATTTGCAATTATATTATTCAAAATTAAAGCTGAAGTTATAAAAGAGAAAGTTAAAATAACAACTCACAGACAGCACAGAATTTTTATAATAAATATTTATAAATATTTATTATTTTTATTTTTTGAAACATTATATAAATATTTTGTACATATTTTATATAATATTTATGATAAACATAGATAAATATTTTTAATAAATATTTTTTACTTAGATTATCATGTCTTATTAAGTATTTTCATAGCATTTACTGCAATATATACGATAAATATTTCATAATATTTATAATAAATATCTATAATCTGTGCAATCTATAAAACCATAAAAATATTTACAAAATATTAAAACATTAAAATTATGTTAAAATATTAAAAATAAATCTTATAAATATTTTGGAAATGTTCTATAAATATTATGCGCTGTCTGGATCAAGCGAGCGATAATTTGTTAAGAATAGTAAATGATCTATTTATCTTATAATATATAATTATAAAAAAATAATTCTTGTGAATCCAAGAAACAGGGCTTTGATAAAATGCTGTCGTCACACTCTGATAGAGATTAATTTGGTTATTTTTTATGGAAGTTTCAGGAATCACAGAATTATTTTTTAAAACGAACAGGTGATTAATTTATATTGTGCAATTTAAAATTATACAATTCTTTAAATATCATATTGAATTTTTATTTCCGTGAAAGGATGTAATAGTCTCTTCTTTAATATTTGTTTTGCAAAGATAGATTCACCGATCATGTATCTATCTACAGTTTGCCATTTGTTACGAGGATAGTTCGAAAAGTTTTCGGCCTGACATAGAAATGACGCTACAAATATCAAACTGTTATAATTTTAGAGATTTAATCCTTCACAGGGCTACTGTGTTACAATTTTAGACAGATGCATTAATTTCTTTATTTCGGTCGTAAAGCAATCAACCTTTGGTTCCTTCATGATAATGCAGCCGTTCACATTTCATCAATTGCAGTAGCAAAATTTCATTAATATTTCACATGAAATCTGGTGAAATACGATGCTTGCAAAATCAATTTATGGAATTGTGCGACTGCGCATGAATTGAAGAAATGTGAGCGGGTGCATTGCTATGATAGAACCGAAATTTGGTTGCTTTATACAACCAAAACAAAAAAAAACTAATGAACGAATCTGTCTGAAATTTTAACAGTAGCTCTGTGAAGGATCAATTAATTAATTTTAAAATTATAGTAGTTTAATATTTGTAGCGTCGTTAGTCGTTACCGTCAAATTGAGAACTTTTCAAATTACCCTTGTACATATCACTTTGCACTCTTTTTTTATGAGAATCATGCTTTACAAATTTTTGCCCCGTTTTGCTATAAGGAATTGGTTTGGAACGCGCGATTACAACCCACGGCAGAGTATCCGATGGAGCAAATAGAAACGGAGACGAGTCGAAGTCCGACGGGCACCGTACAGAGCTTTAGTCCGACTTGGGAGATGCTGCAGGTATCTTCCAATACTTTCATTGCGTATCTCCTTTTTTCTTTAATCGTTCACACATGTCGCGTCACATAAATGTTAACGCAGGAGACGACGGCCCGACTGCTGTTTATGGCTGTCAGATGGGTGCGTTGTCTGCCGCCCTTCCAAACGATATCGAAGGACGATCAATTGTTGCTGCTAGAACGATCCTGGACGCAGCTATTCTTGCTGCACTTGGCGCAATGGTCCGTCTCCTGGGATATCACCGCGCTCCTCGAAGATGAGCAAGTGCGTAGTAGACTGCCCACAGATGACAACCCAACGAATCAGGAGCTCGTCCTTATTCAGGTTTATCGGCTTTACCCTTCTGCTCGTAACAAGTAACAAACACCATTATAGTAAATGTCAAAATTTAATAAAATTTTCCTATCGGTAGGAAGAAAAAATATTATTATTATTATTATGCATTACTTCCAGTTTTTTATTTGTCCAGTTTGCATTAAAGTTCGCTATTCCCAATAACGACAATAACAAAAATTAAATTAAAGTATATCGTTGATTTAATGTTATTATCTTACTCCCCTGTCTTCTCTCTCTCTCTCTCTCTCTCTCTCTCTCTCTCTCTCTCTCTTTCTCTCGCTGAGATGTAAAATATGGACGTGTAAACACTAGTACCATTTTATTTATTTAACAAGAATGACTTTTTGTATCGTTGTATCGTTTTCTCGATTTCAATGAACATTTTTCTTTAGTCTTCTCTGTAGACTCGCAAGGACTTCGTTTCAATGGAGTATTCTCTTACGTTCTAGGCTATAATATGCCGATTCAGACAACTGTCTCCCGATTTCGGTGAATGCGGTTGTATGAAGGCAGTGGCTTTATTTACGCCAGGTAAAGAAAATTAATACAAGTTAATTGTTATATTAGCGGTATGTGGATTATTTTTAAACAATAAATCTAACGATCGTTGCAAACTTTTCATCATCGAAGACATGAACTTTGTTATTTTGATATATCATATAGTTATTATTTTTATATCAATATTAATCCTTAAACGTTATACTATGGGAACAATACGTTGGGTATGGCCTAATTCGATTGTTATACCCCTACAGCATGAAATACTGCAGCAATATTTTAATAGCGCGCAATATTATAAAAATTGCAGCAATATTATTGCAATATTGAAATTTAAATATTATATTGGAAATATTGTATCAAAATATTGTGAAATTTTAATATAATTTAACTAAACAATTAAAGATTGAAGGAACCGAGCCGAATCTATTGAGCTGATACTTAATAAAACATCCTTTTTAAATTTTAAACTTTTCAATTATTTTACTATGATCCTCTTCAATGGTGTACAAAATTTTACAATTCGTATAAATGGCAGTAACAATTAGTTTTCTATTATATCACTTCTATTATATCACTAAATAATTCGTCATTAAAATTATAGACATGTGAGCTTCTTAATACACATAAGTGGAAATATTTCAAATCAGCGATCTTGGTTCGCTAATTATAGTGCTGCTAAGGTTGCGTTCGGAAACATCACTCGAGTGTATCTGTATTTATCCTTATTATTCATCCAATGTTAAATAAGAATAAAATGATGCACGGGGGCACCCGGATGATATTTCCGAACGCAGCCTAAGAGGACATGTTAGCTGATCCATATTTCCAATAAGCACTTAATTCTTGATTCGCAACTCTGAATAATTTTTGTTTGCAATCGTTACCTTTAAACATCTAATAACGTCATTAGATGTTTATCGTATGTATTTTGGAATATGATAAGCAATAATATGTTAGCAGTTAATAAAACTGGATTAATTATTGAAATATTGCATAATGTTGCAGCAATATATTTGCAATATTTTATTTTTTATGAACATAAGAATATGTCTACAATATTGCAGCAATGTTTTATGAAATATTGCAATCTTTCAAAGTAATATTGGTGCAATATTTTGTGTTGTAGAGGTACCTTTTATAAAAATGAACATATTGCAAAAAAATGTTTCCCCTACAGTACAAAGTTGTACAAAAGTTGCAACAACACTGTTGCAACATCACATGTTGTAGCAATATTGCAGAGATTTTGCAGCAATGTTGCTGCAAATTTTGTGCTGTATGGGTTTCAACCAAAACATCAAATATTAAAGAAAACAACGCAAAAAACATATATGGAAAAGTATTGGAAAAAAAAATCCAGTATGCTATTCAACAATGCTTTTAAAGGTTAATATTAATTTTCATTATATATTATTTTATTTATTTTAGATTATTTGTCATAATATATTGATTTTTTAAATGATTTCTTAAAATCATTAAACAATAACGATTATTGCATTATTTGTGAAAGGTCAGTCATATTTATCCTTTTGTAATAATTATTTTGATCGATTTTGTCTTGCTTATTAAGGGACGGATATCGTATTCGCAGTATATCTTTTTTGTAAATCGCAGAGACGGTAGGTCTGCACGCGGTCCAGCCCATTGAGATACTACAAGATCAGGCACAACGTATTTTAGTGGATTATACAAGGTCACGATATCCACAGCAACCTAGTAGAATCGGCAGATTGATGATTCTGGTCGGATATCTGAGGTGCGTCTCTTCCAAGACCGTCGAACGTCTATTCTTTCACGAAACCATCGGGGAAATACCAATCTCGCGCTTACTAGTCGACATGTATCAAATGGAAAAGTATATCAACTGAAGCGCATTTTGCATATCATACATACGCGTTATACATAAATGTGTCAGGACCACAGCGAGCTTGCAGCTTTCCAAAACTCTTCCGACTCTCTCACGTGTAGAAACAGCAGAATAGAATAAGAGAAAAGTTTTCGAAATCTGTAGTGGCCTTCATAAATTCCCTTTTCGCAATTTGTCCTTGCGATTATGTAGTATAGCGTTGATATCCGATAAAAGTGGAATTTATTGTTTTATCAAATCCATTATAAGATCTATATACCATTTATATTAAAGAAATAATAGTTCCTTTGTCGGTTATTTTTATAGAAAATTAATCATAAATTATCTGGGCTTTCCATTGAATTTATTATCTAAACTATTAAAAATTGTTTTCCTACTTTTAAAACAAAATTAAGATAAAATTGTACATTCTTGTGAAAATTATACATTCGAATTTAATTCTTTTGAATACTTTTATTTACAATAAACATTCTCGAATGTATTCACTTTTTTATTATTATTATTTTATATCGTAATTTTACACTCAAGTAAAAATATAATGCCCCCAAATATCTTCAAGAAAATGTGAAAAATGTTTAACATGTGTATTTCTGTGACGACACTGGACATTCTACTTACAAAGGCCCTTGTATGTATTACAGTGTTTTAGCGCCGAGATACTACCGTGTCTCCAGATTACAACTATTGCATTTCTATCAAGTAAATATATACTCAAGTATAACACTCCAATTTCTTTCAAATTTAGCATAAATGTAGAACTATGAAAAATAGATTACCCATATTTTTTTCATTTTGGCCCATAAGCGGTTTTAAAGACAGTTGTTATTACCCATTCAATTTTTACTCTTTTGTTAGTTATAAACAGAATGGTATGTGCTAAAAAGGGCCCCCCCCCCCCCCCCTCCGTATTCTGGGGCTCTTCCAAAGAGATGTTCTTCGGACAAGCGCCAGTATACTGATTCCAAGCGAAACGAACAAGCAAAAAAAAAGATGTATTTCACCTCTATTAAAGCATATTTATTGCACACTCACTAAATAGAGTTTGGAATTAAAGGAAATTGTCCACACGTTCTATATTTATTCATTTAAATATTTATTTATTCATTCATATATTTATTTGTATATTTATTTTTATATTTATTTTTTCATTTATTTGTTTTAATTAAATAATAATAAACAGCAATATATTAAAGAAATACTCAAACATAACGGCACATCTTCAACCATTGGAATTAGAAAGTGTCGACAAGATCAAACAGGGCATTAGAAAGATTCCTTTCAGAAGAATCATCTATATGTGACGCCCTTCAAGAAAAGCATTTTCAATTTTTTTCTTGGTCTCTTTCCTTGGGGCATTTGCCCGATTGTCTGGTGGGCCAGACCGCCCTTGTTTCCAGCAAACAACACAGACAACACAGTAAATCCTAACATCCTTGTTGTTTGCCAATGTTAAACAAAAAAAAAATGATCACTGTGTTACATTGTGTTGCTTGCTGGAAAGTACATAATATCTAACAAACGGTTGAATACAAGATATGAGTTTTTTGGAAAATTGCGAGATAATCCTTTGTAAATAAAATTTTTCGAAAAGAAAGGATAGGAAAAATTATTAAAGTTTAAACATAATTAATCTTAAATTTTTACTTCTTTAAATTAAAATTTTTTACTATTATAAAAAATCAATTTTATATAATATTACTACAAAAGAAAGTCTACGTCAATAATATATGTAATCAGTAATCTAAAAATTTATATCTAATAACTTATCACAAAATACTTTAATTTTTTCAACCACGTTGCTGATTTATTGTTTAAAAAAATTTTTAACGATTTATTTTATGAATTAAATGTCATATTTAAAATCCGAATAATTTATATAGATATATAAGATATATCTTTATATTGTATTTTTCTGAATTTTCTTTCTAATTTGTTTAACTGTTTGTAATTTTGTAATCAATGAACCAAAAAATTTCTATATCTTTGTATTTAAATATTTGTTAGATGTTATTATTTTGTTTATAGTTGATAAGAAGGTGAAAATTGAAAAAAAAGTAACTGTCCTCTTAAAACCGATTATGGGCCAAAATAAAAAAACATATGTAAAATGTTTCTAATATACTTAGTTCTATATTTGAGCCAAATCAGAAAGTTATACTTGAATAAGTTTATTTGTAAGTGAAGCAAAACTTTATATTACTGTTTATCAGGGAATGGAAAGTTACTTTTTAAAAGTAACAAGTTACAGTTACTCGTTACCCAGTAGGAAAAGTAGCAAGTTACCGTTACTAGTTACCGATTTTTAAAAGTAACTCGTTACAGTTACCGTTACTTGAGAAAGTAACTTTTCGTTA